>NC_056699.1:11968825-12268825 GCF_018831695.1 Puntigrus tetrazona
TCAGCATGTGTTGGTCCGGACCGGTCACCTGGTTTGGAGGGTAGTATGTGAGCCATCTCTCCAGGTGTGTGGCGTAGAGTCCAGGTATGAGACAGCGGTTCTGGAGAGAGCGCAGCTCAGGTGGAGCGAGCTGGTCTGCTGAAATCACCTCATAGAAACTAAACTGCAATGCTGCTGGGTCTTCATGGGCCCTCTGGTGCTGCCAGTGAAATTAAAACTACTTTACAAACCAAAACCAACCGCTCAGTGATTTAAATATATTTATAAATGATTATAAAGCAAACTCTGCATGTAGTATTTGTTAAGCAGCCATGTAATAAGCAAGATCATTTACAGGGATTCAACTGTATTTAATCTGGAAGAATATTGTTTCAATACATTAAACAAGATTTTGAAATCTTTCTTGTCATGTTCATGTAGCAGCTTCATGCTGTGCCCTCCTGTGCATGCTGTTGATGAGATTTCTGCCTCACACAAACTTGCGTTTACACCCAGTGATGTTCTCACTCACACTTACACATATTCAATCTTTCCACAGTATCACACATGAACCTGCACGCTTGCTTTCTACTGAAATCCACAAAACACACCACACGCATACACAAAATATGCTTTCAGGTATTTAAACTGCGTATATATTACTTTGCATTAAAAGACTGAAAATGAATGGTGAAGGTGTAAGAAAATAACTAACATACTGCCCATGACTTTTCACAGCCATCAGAACTGTACTTCATATTCATATTTTTTTCTTTTTTTGCTGTAAAGCAGTCTCTTTAACCCATCCACACAACTCTGATTGGACATTTCTACCAGTTTTAGCTTCGTGATTGGTTAGTGTCATACCTGGTACCAGCTATATGCCCTGTCTGAAGGGTTGATCAGCAGAGTAAGGATTTTGGCTTTAGGCAAGAGAGCGGCGGCTCGTTTGGGCGTATCCTCAGAAGGAAAGTAATTTGCGCTCTTCTCAAACAGGAAATCGGTGCTGACATTAGAGGGTACAGGAAAGAACTCCATGTACCTTTGAGAAGAGAGGTGTATTGAGTTAAAGAAAACTCACACAAAGACAAATGCACACACAGGCATAGGTGTCATTTACAATGGGACATTTTTCCACAGAAGATTCTGTCCTCACCACTTTATAAAAATCTAAGCCCAAAATCTAGTTTAACCATCAAATAAAAGATTTCAGAGCCCTGCACAACATATTGTGTCCATAAATTAAGAATTTGTTCCTACAACGTATTAACTTGTTCCCTAGTTCTATATAAATCATGGCCATGTTTTACTAATTTGTTTCTCAAGGGAACAAATTAGTACAGTGTGGCCACATTTTACCTAAAATGAAAGAACCAATTAATTAAATGTGTCCACGAAGTAATAAGTAAGGGAAGTCAATTCATGGTATGCCATGTGTTTAGCTCTGTATCTGTTAGTGTACACTTTTATTTCCAAAATACAAAAACAATTTATATATATATATATATATATATATATATATATATATATATATATATATATATATATATATATATATATATATAAACAATTATCAAATCATTTTAAGATATATTTTTTAAAAATGAATACACCCAGTCACTCATATTATTTTCTGCATGTGTAGGTAGCACTATAAGATTTAATTTGGTCTATTAAAAATAATATATCACAATATTGATAATTAATCCATTTCTTGTACTTAGCAGGTTGCCACAAGGCATTAAAGGACTAACTCAATTTATAATATAATAACAATTAATCAACTGACCTACTAAACCCTAAAACTGACAGCAGCAGATGAACAAATTAGTTTTGTCATAAAAAATATTCCACAAACATATTTAAGCACCTAAACCTGAGAGCAATTGTGTAATAAGAGTGTAATAGTAAACTTAATAGCAATTTAAACTGAAATAAACATTTTAATGATTAAACATTATACAGTTGTAACAATATTGTTTATATTAAAGTTTGCACTTTAAAAATAACTATACTCCAGATCTGTCTTCCAGACCAATACATTATAATTACCAAAACAGTGGAAGATCATGTTTAATTATTTGGGCTTGACCTACTTAATATTAAGGAGCTACGCCTTATCCACTTACACAATGTCATAACCACTGTATATTCCTCCAAAATCATTTTCACAATAGAAACCCACGCACAAATGTGTCTGGTGCACAGGAGCACACTTCACACCCACCAGTCGATGCCTTTGTGGTAGTTGTTGGTGTTGAAAAACTGAACTTCCTCAAATGTTTTCACACTGGGAAAGTTGCTGGAGATGAAGGGATGCATGATCAGGAAGAGGTAGAGCGCTGTCGTGCCTGTTGAGAGAGAGAGAGAGAGAGAGAAAAAAGAGATAAAGGAAGGAAGGAGGGCAGGAGAGAAAGGAAGAAGGAGGAGAAGTAAATCAACGAGCCCTTCCCCTGCTAATGATGAAATTATATGTGCAGCTGATAGCGCTGAAGAGAAACATTTTAGACCTGGAGATTCTGCCCACAGACCGAGAAACTAAGAGACATGGGATCAATACACCATTTACCTTATGGATTTTTTTTTCTGTGTGTGTGTTGCGAGTTTGTGATACAGCAGGAAAGAAGATGAGTGCAGAGAGGAGAAGTGTTTAACAAGACAGTGTCTTGACACCAATCAAAATCTTACAGCCCCAAAACAGCGCTCTGTCTTTTCCCTTGTTCTACCCCCCCAGCCCTCTGGGGATGTGTCTGTATTGTTCTCCTCTAGAGCTGAACGCCCGTGGTTGCACTTTCATCATTTCCAGCCGCACAAGGTGAGATATGAAGCAGGATCAAGGGGAACAGCGAAGCGAGGAGATACGCACGCACACACACGCGGCTTTGAAGCCCTGCAAAAGGAAAGACGGAAGAAACATGCTCTAGAAACGGAAAAAGAGAATTACCTGTTTTCTGAGGCCCGACCACCATGAACTTGGGTAGCCTGTCGCAGGTCTTCTCTTTAGACCAGATGTCCTTATGCCGTTTATCATCGCATGGGTTCTGGAGAAGGACACAGTAAACGAGATCAGTCGTAAAGCTCTATCAAATTAATAAATGATCTGTTAAGCATGGAGACAGTGGACAAAGTCTGCAGGTCGCCTACAGTGTATGGGGAGCATCTTCAGATTTAGATTTTGACAGATATAAATAGATATTCTAGAGCCCTATTCCGATGGGATTTGTTTTCAGGACAAAGTCGTTTTTAATGCAGACATTTGCATGTGTAATCAATTTGCTTAGATTAGAAATTTATGTTGAAAACAGAACTATACGAAAATAATCTTTTTCAGTTCAATAACTAGTATGTAAACTGTACTGGCAAAGCTTCGAAGTGCCCCTATTATGGATTTTTGAATGAAAATGAATGAAAACATCCCGAATCATTGAAATGAGTCATTTTTAAAACAAATCCCAAGCCGTTAACATAAAAAAACATAAAAAACATAAAAAAACTTGTTGGTCTGAATGAAAACGCAAATTCATTCTTTGCCACTAGGTGCCGCTTTTGGAGCGTTAAAATAGCTTGGCAAAGCAATGTTCACACATCTTTTCTAATGTAAAACAGACACTGGCTGCTTCAAAAAAGACGCCAAGTGTGAACAGACGCCTAAGGCTGTACACAAAGCAGCACTGCGCTCATAAACTAATTTTATCAGGGATTACAGATGTGATAAAATGAAGATAAGATCAACTGACCAAACTGACCAAAAAATGGAATTGTTGGGAAGCCACTGTGCAAATAAGGTAAAAATAAAAGCATATTATTAGACAATAAAAGTGTTTTTTGACATTGCATGCATGTCAACCTGTTGTTAGGGACTTCCAAAACCAAAATATGAACCTTATCCACAAGAGCGGTGTTTGAACCCCTATATGCTGCATCATTTAATATGAAACATATTAAATGGAGCAAACTAAAATAAGCTAAAATTGCGCAAAACCTCTAAGTCCCTGTGAGAAGATGTAAAGTGCATCTTTCATTTTCTGGTTGCTTTTCATTTGTCAATATTCACTTGAGACACATGGAGTGCTTCATGTACAACAGTTCCAAGACCTTCAGGTCACAGAGAGTGGGCTGTTTATGTCAGCCTGCACAGAATTGCTTTTACCTGTCATAATTTCTTGAGGACATTTTATGTAAGGTTTTTATGTAAAGAGGCTGTACTCATTTAAAAGTAATCATTAAATAAGCCTCAAATTATTGAACGGTATCCATAGAAATAAAATTTTACTTTTATTTTGAGGTTGGCAACTGTTTTGAAAAGAAGTGACTTATGCTCACCTCGAATGCATTTATTTAATATTGATTAAATGTTGAGGAAAATAGTTTGAGGATATGGTTCAGATGACAGACCTGCCAGAGCGGGTGTCTCTGTTCTGGGAAGAGTGTGAAGTACTTGTGAGCGAGCTGCACGGGAGGAAGTGTGTGCAGCCTCAGGTTGGTCCAGCATTTCAGGAAGTTAGCCAGATTAGTGAACGTATACAAGCCCAAGCGGTCATTCCCATAGTTGGAGAGATGAGTCATAAATATACTGATCTAAAGAGAAGAAAAAGAGAAATCGAAATTGTATTAGTTCATCATCACTAAACAGCAGACTCATCTAATACAGTGAAATATGTGATGACCTTAGTTGTAACACCCCAGTGTTTCCTGTAGGTAGCAGTGTTGTGCATATTAATGTTCAGGTTTTAAACCTTTGCTCTTTCATTATGCTAACACCTTTTCTCTTAAGAGCTTTAGATGAGAGAGAAATTACCAACATTAGTCTATAAACGTGCCTTAGTTGTATTTGTGCATGATTTAATTAGTCAAAAATGCACTGTAAATGGCCTGGCAGATGTTATGTTATGTTGATCACTTGGTCTTTGATAAAGGCTAAATATCGCTTAGCAACCCTATACACTGCATTGGGGTGTGCCGATTTCCTGCGTCTGGCCCTTTATGGGGCTGTTCAGAGCACCCCTGGGGCACATTCAATTACAGCAGGCCGTTCAGCGGTCTTTCATATGAGGTAAGCCCAGCGGATGCGTCCACTTCATGTGGAGTGGAGCTGTAATTCTGATGTAATCCACTAGAGTAAGGTCACTCGCGGACAGTGTCTGTGGAGATTAGGATCAATACAATTAACAAGGGTCTGCTGAGAGAAGAGAAAAGATGAGAGGAGTGTGGAGGGAAAGACGGGAGAAAAAAGAAGAGCGACCAAGTTTTATTGGGTCTCTATGCTTGACTGGTTTAGTAGGTTGCATTGCGAGAGGAGAGGAGAGGGAATATGTGGCCTAGTTTAAAACAGACACTCCCAGTAATGCCAGGCAGGGCTGGCGCTAAAATTCACCTGACCCAGGACTAAGTTTTTATGGGTGGGTCCACACTCGTCCAGGTGCAGTGAGTAGCGCTGTGAGATAGGGGCCCTTAGGGGCCTCCCCTCGTCACAGGGTCTGGGACAGCACTCCCAGATGACCCTCCTCAATGACGGCCTTGAAGCTATGCATCCTTCATTTCTAAAAAAAAAATCTCATAAAAACCTTAAAGATAGACAAAAAATTGATTTATATATTTATACTTTTACATTATTTTCTCCCATTTTGGCCTATAAAAAATTGCACCCAATAATGCATTAAAATAACCGTGAATTAAACAAGAAACAATAGTGCTCACAAGGAAAACAATGCTGCATAATGCCATTAATAATAACAATATTAATCTATACACTACTGTTCAAAAGTCTGGGGTTAGATTTTTTTTTATTAATAGGTTTACTAAGAAATTATGCATTAAATAAAAAGTGACAATAAAGATCTTTCTATTTAACAAGGAATAGACTAGATCACAGTTTCCACTAAAATATTCAGCACATTTGCTTACAACACTAAACGATAAAATAAGGTAAAAATATTAATAAAGCATAACAAGAAGAAAACTTTATTCAGCATCATTGTAGACTGATTTCTGAAGGATCATGTGGCACTGGAGACTGGAGCAACGACTTCTCAAAATTCAGCTTTGCCATCACAAAAATAAATTACATTTTAAAATATATTAAAATAGACAATTATTGTAAACCGTAAACCGTAAATTTGCAATATTACTATTTTACTGTATTTTCAATCAAAAACAATGCAACCTTGCTGAGCATAAGAGAAAATCCCATCATCCCAAACATTTGAATGGTAATAAATATAGGACAACAAAACTGCACAAAAGTAAAGTGCAATATGAAATAAAATAATAATGTAAACAATTCTTCTTAACCATATTATTATACATTGTATATAAATAAAATACAATAATAAAGATGTTATTTTAATCTTTGTAATCATTTTATTTTTATTTTGTCATAAAAGAAACAAATTAAAATATAAATAGTTCGGTCAATATTGTATTATAATATAATACATTAGTAATATATTACTAATTGTTGTTAAACAAATACATCGTGTTTAATAAGCACACAGATACAAGAACCAGCAAAAGGCAGCAGAAGTCAGTCAGAAGCTCCACAAGCTGGACATCCACACGTTTTAGCAGAACTTTACCACCGACATCAATTCATTTTCCATATAACTCTTACATTTATCTTGAAATGAGATCTGCTTTATTATATAACAGTTTATTAAATTGAAGGTAAAAGAGAAGACTACGCGATCCATTAGAACACAATGTCTCCTGTAGACTAAAAGTGCTTTATAATCAGGCAGGATCTGGTTGGAGCGTGTAATGGACTCTGTATCAGGGCCTAAGTGCGCTCTCTCAGAAGGCTGCCGTGGATGTGTTGGAGGCAGGAGGCTTTGATTGATGGATGGGATGCTAGGTGACCGTGAGCAGGGCGGGGAATATTTATGGGATAATGAGACAAGTTTAGCAGCTTCTGTCACACTGGCATGCTTTATGCCGGACCGGTGTAACACACACGCACTCTAGCGTACACACTCGCAGCCGCCGAATTCAATTTAACCCTCACGGGAAAACGAATGAGACCCGTGATATTAAAAAGATGTCAAGCATTATAAAGTATTTTGGTGGGATTGTGGTGAATGTTCGCCTTCGCTCCACACACATAAGAACACAGCCTTTTCCCACATGTACAACATCAATCTGACCACTGAACAAGCTCTGCTGTACCGCAAACAGACTGATCAAGATATGATTTATGCTGCGCTTTCAGCAATCAATAACAAACACACACATAAGCTTTGTAAAATAGACACCAGAAACCAACAACCCCTACTCGTACACACAGGCATAGGTCGTATGATTCATTTTACCTCGCGCTAGCAGCCAGGGCAAAGAAAGAGAGCAAGCAAAAAGAGGAAAAGAGAGCGAGTGAGCGAAAAAAAAAAAAAGCGTCCTTAAAGGATCTCGGGTCCAAAGGCATCTATCCTGCTTGTCCAACACACACTTGAGAATGCCAGCACAAGCCACCATTTTAACAGCTAAATTTGGACTACCTTTTGAACATGCACACACACACACACACACACACAAACACAAACACACACACAGCGAGAGGATCTAAAGGGTTCCAAACAGATGTTCCTTCTGGAAGAGGTTCAGGACCTGACAGAATTATAAATCACTAGCCTGGAAAAGACATGAAAATTTAACCAGCAAACACATATGCACTCACAAACACACACACACACACACAAGGATGAGAGCCTCCAATTACCACTGCTCACCTTTCACTGTGACTATGAGAGTTACAGGCTAGCGTTTCAGAAAGGTTACTTAAATTGGAATGTGAAGTTCACACAAGGGGCATAATGACTACTAGTTACTGTAACTACAGTAATTGTGGGCTTAATTTGCTTGCACCGTTTGTTCTTAAAGCAAAACGTAAGCGTTTAGTCACTTTACAGGATGTTTCATTAATTCAACAAACATCTTGTAGCTGATGTTTCAAGCTTCTTTTGTCTCAAGTTGACAGTAAGTGGCAGCAAAATGACATTTCCATAGAGTTTAATCAGAAGAACAGGAAAGGCAAAACATAAATTATTGGCAATAAGCAAAATAAAGAAAGAAATAAAATTAACTAACTTATAAAAATAAAATAAAAAATTGTATATTATCATAATTCTTTGAATATAACTTTTATCAAATCAATAATTTTATTCCAACCATTTCTTCTAGGGATAATAGGAGGATCATTTCTTTATATTTGGGATTACATTTCAGTTAAAGCCAGACTCATGCCATATATTTCTGGCCACAATTTTATCTGTCTGAGGCTAATTTTGGCTGGTTAATTGCCTGCAATAAATGTAAGTTTAATGGTGCAACACACAAATACTCAGTACCCAGTTTGTAACAAACAGCTTGCCCTTGGACAATCAAACTAACAAACAAACACAAACCCAAATACAGTAAAAGCAGGAAAAGTTATACTTCTGTTATAGTCTATTCTTTCCTCTCTATACAGTAAACCTGCAAAATCAAACCTGATTTTCTGTTCTGCATAGTATTAATCTTGACCTACTTGTTCAGATTGGTTCTACATGATTATCACATGCAATGACGTTCCCCGACCATGGCATTAACACACACACACACACACACACACACACACACACACACACACACACACACACACACACACACACACACAGACATTTCTTCTAATATCATATATAATATTAAAGGAAAAGTTCAACTGAAACTCTTAACTGCTGCAGATCACTGATTCTCCAGAAGAAACTGATAATCACTTCATTGGTTCAGATAACTTGGACTTTATGCTTTATGCTTTGCCATATTATTTATTTATTTCCCATATTATTATTTACTTCCAAGTCTAGTAGTTGTAATTGCTCAGAAATTGTGATTTTGCATTTCATGCATAAAGGTTGGACAATTCAGAAATGCAAGAGGGGCAGAATTTTCATGCTTGTATATACTTATGCTATTCTACAGCTGTTCTTTTAATGTAATGTTATATTTTAATATAGATTAAAAAATGCTGAACAACCATTTTGTTGTTTGTATCATTCTCTAACTTTCCCTAAGCTAGCATAACTTAATAATACTCAGAATCACACACACACACACACACACCCCATCGGCTCATTTAACAGGAGAGTCCAGCTGGAAAATTTTGTCCTCAAGCGTCATTCCTCTCTTTCCGTCCTTTATGCTTTCTCTCTCTTGCTTAGGCTCAAACAAACACAAATTCCCTCTCTTTTTCTCTGATTTGACACCGTTCCATTTCCTGTACAAACTGCTTAGTTCCGCTTACATTCTCTCTCTCTCTCTATTCTATGACCATCCATTATCAGGATAATTGAAAGTTGACATCAACATACACAATGATCTCAGCTGAATTTGTTGTGTTCTTCTTAAAGGAATTCTTCATTCTAAAGTATATATATATATATATATAAATATATTCATATATAAATATATTCATATATATATATATATATATATATATATATATATATATATATATATATATATATATATATATATATATATATATATACATATATATATATATATATATATATATATATATATATATATATATACACATACATATATATATATATATATATATATATATATATATATATATATATATATATATATATATATATATATGTGTGTGTGTGTGTGTGTGTGTGTGTGTGTGTGTGGCTTAGTGTTAGGCTAACAAAATGGAAACATACATACACACACACACACACACATATATATATATATATATATATAATATGATATAAGAGTATATAATGAAAAAGATTTAGTCTGTTCATTTCTCATTTGGTTCTACAGGAGAAAAAACACAACAGTGAGCAAGTAATAGCAGAACAGAATGTTCGTTTTGTGTAAAATATTCCTGTAACAAACGCCCCTATGCATACTGTCCTGTTTTCTGGGAAGGGCATAAATGAGGGTAAAATAGAGTGTCAAAAACACAGTGTTCTCCCCTCTGTAACTGATCTTATGCTCTGTTAACCTCATGCTCTCAAACACATAATACACACTACACACACACACAGACACACACACACCTCATTTCAGGGAGAAGACCTCAATAATGAATGGACAGATAAATGAGTTTCCCTTAAAGCCCTCTGGACAGAAAGACAAAGAGAGCACAGGCATGGGGGATTTTTTCCCCTTTTTCGATCAATGTTGTACCAATGTTTTTCCAATGTAATAACAATTTTATCACTGCCATAAAATGTTTAATCGATGCTGATACAATGCTGAAAGAGAAGAGAAGAGAAGAGAAGAGAGGAGAAGAGAAGAGAGTGATGTATGTCATTAATAAGTAGTGCTCTGTCTTCATGTTAACAGTGATTCATTTTAACACAGAAGAATGTGGCTGTGATGAATAAATCAGAGAGCCTACGGTCAGATTAATGTATGTATGTGATGGGTTTGAGTTTAATGTAGAAAGACAGATGTGTGATCATGTTACTGGTAATGCGTTTCTACTCAGCTCTCACAGCACTTTTAAGCTCAATAATAGTTTGGTTTGGCTGCCTATTGTAGAAAGTTATTCAAACAAAATCCACAAAGCAGTGTAATTGTCTGCTTTTCACATGGTGCCATGTTGTGACTGAATTAGAACTCTGGATGACTGTTGCTTAGAGATAGAAGACTCATGTTTAATTCATTAGGGGTTGGGTCCAGACTCTAAAGCCACACCCACATGACATCATCTATTCCAATCTCAAAACATTACCAAACAAACTAAACACACATCTGACAACAATCACAACATACAAAACACTTTACATCACTAATACTGATAATAGCTAATAATAAATAGTTAAAATGTAAATATTAAAAGTGATATTTTTTGATCTTTCAAATTATTGGCAGAGCGACCAATATCACACGACTGCAAAAATAATAATTAGGCAACATTAAATATAAAATAATCTAATTTATAAACACAATTATGAAATGTAAATCAAAAATACAATTAATACAGTATGCTTTTACCACACTATAAGAAAAATGATCCTCAATATCTTTTTCTCATCGATTCCTCTTTTATTCAGACAACCACTAACACTTAACACACTATTAACACACTATCACACACTGTTGGCTTTGGCAAGGTAAGTGTGAAGTGAACAATCTCATTCCACACACACTGACTACAATATACTACATCTTCACACCTCCATATCTCCTTATGTTGATTTCACCCCCTCTCTCTGTGGGCTGTTTATTATTGCTGGTATAAGCAGATGATCAGGATCTGTGCGAACATGAGAACACACACACAATCTCTGATTACATTCAGCTTGTTTTTCAGGTCAGTGCTGTGCCATGGGAATGAGTCAACCCTTACTAATGGCCTTTAGCCAAAGGAGAAGATTCACTCTGATGCTTTCTTCACACAAACAAACACACTGACTCTTGAAACATTAAATTTTCATACCTTATACACATAAAGACTGCACAGGATGTTAGTGCAAGTTCACAATACATGCAGTACTCTATCTATTCGGAAACCCATTTACAATATCCATTAATGCTCCAAAGTAGGATTTTACATTAGACAACCAGTGTCATTTTAGTAGTATTTATAAAAGCTTATAGTATTTATTGATATTTTTTCATTTGTTATTTTATTTTTTCCGTTTTCATTTTAATTTTAAGCTATACATTTTGAAATGCAGCTTTTCAATATTTCTATTTAGCTTTTTCAGCTTTTTCTTTACTTTTAGTACTTTAGCTTATTTCAGTTAGTTAACATTAATGCAAGTTTGCCTTTTTTTTACTTGCCAATAATGATCTGTAAAAGAACAGCACAGCAACCAAACAAACATAAACAAAACGTGGCCAAAATTGGATGCACAACCTTTGACATGCACAACAAAATACGTGGGAAGCATTCTTTCCCTTTTAAAATTTAATAACCTCTTTTTTCCTAACCAAACTATGTATTGTTATATGGTTAGATGCATTATCATTTTTTTTTCCTGCGGTCCATGACCCTATCAGGATAGACCTGTGACTCAATTTTGGGTCGCAACCTACTTGTTGAGAAGCACTGAATTAATGTAGAAACACACAGCACTCGTACACAACTGTAGACACACTCTTGTTTTTCATTTCGCTGCTGATTCAAGCAGAGCAGAGTTTCAACATAAGAACAGTGATTCATGCTGGGAGAACAAATCTATAAGCAACACTAACATGGAAACCCAGAGAGGGAGAGAGAGGAGGGGGCATGAGGACAGAATAAGACAGAGAAAAACAATACAACAGGCTGATAGAATGAAATGAGCGGAGACGACAGGGAGTAGCGGTGTGTGTGTGTGTGTGTGTGTCTGTGTTTTACACTCACAGGGTTGAGAAGGACGGTGAGAAACAGTTCTCCTCCTCGTATGCTTTTGTCCAGTTCTTTAGGGCCTCCCGGATACTCTTTATAGAAGATGGTGTGAGTGAATAAGCCGCATGTCTGACGGGGCAGCACCTGCTCTCACACAACACACACAGAGTTTAAGTTCGCAAAGCTTAAGGCTACAAAGATATGCGATCAATACAGTGCAAACCAAATGAAGAATCTTTTAATGGTGTATTAATAAACCTCTCTGTTGTTTATCATCTAATACTGCCAGTTTGAGTGCTACACATGACATTTTATTAGGTCTCATGTCAATGTATCTGTATTCAAGTGTTGCGAGGAAACAACTTCATATATATTCATCCATTCACTTTCTGTCTAGATCAGTCAGAGAAAATAGAATCATTTCTCAGTGGGAAAAAGCTGAATTCTTCAATAAAATATGTGGCAAACAGGCAAAGACTGACAAGAAGAAAATATACTGTGACTCAATGTGACAAAATTACTGCTTGACAATAACAGAAGCTTTTCGAACTTTTCTAGCTCACTTCTAGGTACAGTAAAGAACATTACAAATGTGTATTTGGACAAAACAACTGCTCTATTCAATGTGACTGAGGCTTTTAGGTTTCACTATACGGATACAAATGTATCATAAAAGTAGACGAATGAAATTCATTGTGAAGTATATTATAAAAGTTCTGAAGTTGTGAAATAGCTTTGTGTGAGAAACAGATTGAAATGCAATTTGTCATTGCTTTTTTTTTGCAACTTTTGTGCTTTTTGAGGCTTGACATTTTCTAGTTGTTATACAGTATTGAAGTAAGAAAATAATATGATCAGAACAACATGAAGGTCACTAAACGTAAAATAATAAGCAATGGAATTAAATGCAAAAGAGGTTTTTCCTTGCAATTTCATATTTCTTGAACATTTCTCATCACATTCTTACAAGAACAAACGATCTTCTATCATTTAATTTTAAAGCAGCACAGAATTTGAACATTAAAAATATTTTTTTATTGAGAACCAAAATATTACACTGATTTCTTAAGGATCAAAATTACATTAGATAAGAGACTTTCAAAAATATATATATTTTTAAATTTGCAAACTCCACACTTGTGAACAGGATAGTGTATGTCTGACATATTGTACTTCTACTTCATCTGACAGGCAGGTTGAGAGACGCTGGTACATATATAAGAACCAACAGAGTCAATATCTCAACACTGTAACAGTGTGTAAATATCAGAGAGGCAGCTAGACTCTTCCAACAAACTGCTAAAACAGCAAAATCTATTACATTAACACACCCACAAACACACTGGGCTCTAATGCACTGATAAGAGCTTTCATCACCCATATGCTTGTTTTCGGACTGCTTGATTGAGCTGGAACAGATCTTTGGGACTCCCTCCAATCTTTCCATCTAACTTAAACTTAATTGCTTTTCCCACTTTGACATCTTTCTCTGTGTGTTTTAGTGTGGCACGCATGTTCAACTAAATGCGCGGCAGAAAGTACGCACACACAATTGCAAAAAACAGTTGTATCGCACACATGTAGTCTTGATATTTTAATCTACTCCATCATTCCAGTGAAAACACAATGAACTGTCTGTTCCACCAACATGCTTGGAGAATTTATCAAACTCTATTCATGTGCTCTGTCCTTCCTGTTGGCTTTTCTGCCACCCACCTTCCCTGCCATTCTCATTGAATGTAACTTGCCCTGTCAGTATATTATTGTGGTGGTTTGTGAAAGAAGCAGTTAGTTCTATGGTGTGCTGTCGACTTGCTGTATTGTGGAGCCAGATCAGACTGTAACACACTGACATGCTTCATAGCTCCACGGATCTACACTCATCAGGATTCAGCGCTCTGGATCTCTGCTCCGAGCCCTGTCATGCTAGCACCGTGGAGGCCAGTAGTTAGGCCACAGGTGTTCGAACAACTGACCTAAAACCTGTTTTGGTGCATCTGCTAAATATAAAAAAGCCAGAGATGTGCGCTCACAAACACCTGCTGCAAAACATCTGTCTTTGGCTGGATACAGAATGCTCATAAAAAAGCTAGAGATGATGATGACAGCTAAATTGCATGCAAAAAAATATCTGATCTGAGTTAGGCCTGCCAACGTTTGTTCTTTTGTGTTGTGAATGAGGAAAAAGTGACACATCTCTAATTCACTAGAACGAACAAAGACAGACATGTTGTAGTGGGCTGGTGCTCCAATAAAAGAGAGTACTCTAATTTGTTTGTCTGAACTTCAAAAAGAACGAACAAGTATTCATAAGAATCAAATAAAGGGTGCATTAATTCCTGCTGTTTCATAAGAGTTATAAAAATTGATTGCACTGTGTTTCAAAAACTCATTTTCCTAATCAGCATCAGTTTTTTTTCCCGTGAAATATCTAAACAGCTTAAAATAATCTAATTTGCTAAAATTGCATAAAGGATTAAAAGCTGTTTTATTTTTTAAAAATTGGCAAATAGCTTTTTCTGATTCATGCATAAATCTAACAAAATCTAGTTAGTTTATGCTTTGTCTTTAATGAAAACAATTTGGCAATTGGGTATGAGAAATTAAATTATTTCAAGACATTGTTATATATTATTTAGTATTATTACAAAATTAAAGGCCCTACTTCTACATTTATCTTGACTATAGGAACTGGAAAAGACTTAAAGGAACATTTCACCCAAAAGCTTGGAAGAGCCAGGATAAGATTTTTAAAAAGTCGTCTGAAAGAAGAAGTCATATACACCTAGAATGCCTTGGACATGACTAAAACATGCCGTAATTAACATTTTTGGGTGAGCTATTTTTTGAATTAAAAACTATTGCATCAAAGAAAATAAATCTGTACCATCCCTCATGTTGTTCCAAACCGTTATGACCACAAAAAGGAGACGCTTAACATTTCAGTTTGTGTTTTACAGAAACGTTTGAATGTTACACAAAGGTGAGCAAATTATGTCAGAAGTTTTACTGCATGGTGAGCTATACCTTTAAATTAAATCTGCAGATAACCAAAGTCTTTAACCAGAAATGAGGGCCAGAGACAGTGAAAGCTATTTAAAAAATTGATTCAGAGCTGCGGTTGGGGACATCTAGTCAAAATCTGTGTGTGTGTACCACTAATAGATTTGGCTGTGGTGAATGCACTATGGGGTATTTCATCTGAGTCCCAGTGTGTCATCATTAATTCTTTTGGAGTGTATGTGTGTTTCATTGATTTGCTATGCTAGCTGTTGCTTGTATTTTGGCAGTCTCTTGCAGGCAAGTCTCGCTGCTTTTTCACAACGCTACCTGTGTAGCAGCCAGTGGCAGATTGCAAATCTATACAGCCTCCTGCAAAGCATGAGATGGGTTTTGTCCATAATCACTGATGTTTTGTATGTTAAGTACGTTTGTAATTGACAGCTTAGCTTACTAGCGTAGCACCAATGGGTTAAGAAATGTACTTTTAGTGAGCTAGATCAAAATATTACACCACGATAAATTTTTAACAAGGATTTGAGGAAGGATCTTGTACAACACTGCCTGTGGATGAAATCAAATATTAAACTATTACACATTTCAATATTAATATTCTGTAATATTAACCTTTTGAGTATGTGATTGTGTCCTGCATTATTAATCCCGTGGAAATTAATTTTATTCCACATCAAAAAAAAAAAAAAAGACTTGTTGCGCATACGCAAGATTTCTGTGTGGTGCAACGATGTGTCCTCTATATTTTGAGCCGTACCATGATGTCGTTATGAATGAATCCCTTGCGGTGGCGTGCAGGTTTGAGGTGTGGGTATTCCTCAGTACTGGTCACTCGTATCCCCCATGCTTTCTTCCAAGCCTCGTACAGCTGAATATGGACTGGATATACACCAGAATGATGAGGGGCCACGGCATATCCCAGATCTACTGGAATACCATGTTCCTGTAACAAGAAATACACGCAAATAAATATATAGCTGAATGTTATGCACATACACAAGCATATTACATTCTTTTATTAACACACATACACAGGTAATAGAGTAGTAAAATCGGTAGTGGATAAACCTCTATGCTTGTTTCATATGGATTACATAATCCAAGAATATTTGTTTTCCATTGGAATAGGTTTATTTGTAGACAAAGTAGACATTTCACTCTTTCTCTCTATCTTACATTCATTTTAATACCTTTATGTTTTTATGTCTGAAAGGCAAGCATGTACGGAGCACAGAAACTTGAAAGATGGCAGAAAGCTAATATTTAGCTCCACACCTGAATAGCACACATTTCTTTAGGTTAACAATAAGTTCCTGCTACTAACATTTTAGATGATATTTAAGGACAGTTAATGATATAGGTGAGTGTTTGGATGTCCTGCTAGATTGTGTTACCTCATCTTTGTATGTACATATACATACATGCACACACACACACACACACACAGACATAGATTACTCTAAAAAAAGGTCAAATTCAAAGTGAGAGGAATGTGAATAACTTAAACATCTGACGTTACTTGGTCAATCAGATGGGTTTGTGTTTCAGATTCCTCTCACTTTCGCTAAGCTGACAACTGAACAGAACAGTGAGAGACTAATGTTAATTGTTTTGGGCCAGTGGTAAACTGTTAATGAAAACACAATTACACTTTTTTGTCATACTTTTCCACGACATGACAATGTTTCTTGAAGAAGGCAGCATTAATTTACTTTTGCGATTGCAAATCTCAATTCTCATTGCTCCAGTCTTCAGTGCCACATAATGGATCAGAAATCAATGTATTACACTATTAATTTTTGCTTGTCATGATGGCTGGATATGACAAAAAAACCTCCTCAGAATTACACTGAAGAGAAAGCTTGTCACGACTGGATAGAACACACTGATGCATATGTATATGGACAAACATTTAGTACTGTTAGTATTGCATTAATTCATCTGCTCAGTGCTTCAGTAAATAAAATTACCAAAAATGCTATTTTCCAGACCGAGACGCACACATTTTTATGGCTGGTGCGCTCATTCACACTTATCTTCAGAGTTACACAGAGCTACCTCAGAGCTATTGATTCGAGACTTTATGATTTTTATGAAAAATCCATTTTCATTTTTAAATTTCTCTGGGCTAACTAATTAAAATCAGATAGGTGAGATAACAGACATCTAAAGAACAGCTGAGTCGATAACTGTATTTTGAGGTGAATTCTGAGATTTAACTTCCATATCATGAGGATCCAGTAATCCACAGAATTTCCCTCAAGAGAATGTGCGCGCGCACACACACACACACACACACACACACACACACCGCCCACATTCTCCATCCCCTCGTGTACACTCATCTGTTAGCTTAGCTGCACAGCTCTCTGATTTAATCAAACCCCCAAACCAATAAAGGCAAATCAAAGCTGTCTTCTCTAGATTATCAAACTTCTGCTCGTGGCCCATTAAAATTCTCTGTCAGCTCGACTCTCACAGTATCTGCCCTCTGAGCTGACAGACACTAGTCTGTTTAACTCTGCGCCCAGAGTCAAGAGCATGCTAACTGCTTGACCTTGGTCACTCGTGTAGGAGATTTTTCCTTGGAAATTTTTGAACCGTGCGGTTTGTTGATTGTCATCGACTATGAACAGATTCTTATGGATAAAGTCAGCATGAAATAGAATCTGTTTTCTAAATGCACGTTAATCCCGTTGCGAATGATTCATAAATGCATGTTTCATTTTTTGTAAGATCACAACTACATCCTAAGCCTGCCTACATCCAATCAGCAGCCACTGAACTAAACCAAGACCCCATCCTACATCTTTCTTTTAAATAATCTGCTTTAACTCAGACGTGCGTCACAATATTGAAAAAAGGATTGCTCGCTACTTATGTTACATCTAGACTTCAACATGCATACACATATTAGTTTTTTTCATAGTGGTGTAGACTTTCCACCGCCATATACTTTTTTATACAGAGTTAATAATATTTTCTCTTTCCAAACCATCACATAAACATGCAAATCACATAAATCTTATTTAAGGTATTATTTAGTATATTTATTGTGCTTTTTTTCTTTACAGGCACTGCTGGCTGCTCCCTAATATGTAGTTGATTTCAGGATTTACTATCCTTGAGGAGACGTTTGGATTGCATATAGGCAAAAGATGACCCTCATATACACAGAGCATTTAATACCCGTGTTGATGGCGCCACCTCATATGATTTATGTTCATTCTCTATTTAATTAATAATAAACTAAATATCATTCTTTGATGTATATCATGAGATAGAAATGTATGTGACAAAAAAAATTAAATAGACTTTTGATGTTTCAAGCGATTAAAACATCATTCAACTTCAACAGCTACATTTAAAATATTTTTGTGTCAGTCATGTTTACACAATTCCTCGAAAACTTTCCGTTTTCAGACCAGATTCTTACAGATTTATACATCTGTAGCAAGCATTTTGATAGCAAAGGATGACCAATATGAAAAAATGCTTTTTGGACTCAAAAACTAAGGAACATAAAAACTAAACAAATGCAATATTTTGCTAAAAAACACAGAAAATACTACCAGAGACTAGATGCCACAAGCAGAGGTTTGCATCTTGTGGAACATAAATGATTTTTTAAATACAGTTCATTTAAGTGAATTTGAAGTTAATGTAGCTCCAAAGTTACAAATGAATTTGACAACTTTAATAGGAGTATGTGTATTATTATAGTCTCAGATCTATAGCAAACAATATGATATATAGAAATATATTGTTTTCTTATGCTACATTACTACTGTACTTGACAGAAAAAATTGCTTGTCACTGCTGAAAAATGTAGTTAAGGTGTAGTTAGGTTTTGTGCAAAACACTTAAACAAACATACCCACATTTAAAAAAACATATTAGGCTAATTTAATTTCTAATATTTCTATTTCTCAGATGGCTAAACACACTAAAAGCCATTTAAAGTTCACTGTAATATGAAGGCCTCTTTACGGATAAAGATGAAATTATTAAAAATGATAATGTGAAGAGAAATAAACAACAAAGATAACAATTACATGGTTAAGTCAATCTGTAGCTTATGAAACAGACTATTGTTTTCAAAAGAACTTTGTTAAATCTTAATTTTAGTCACATTTTAATGCAAACTGCATTTGCATAAAAAACTATTAGCTAAACTGCTCAAGCCGTAGCGCATGACTCAAATTATAATTTAGCTGGCGGCTATGTTTTCAGACAGAGGCTGTGCTTGTTTGTGACTTTCAGCAGGGGCACTTTACGCTCTGTAGTTTATCACTCACTCTGCCGTTCACATCACACGGCCGGACTTGTAATATTCAAACAACCAAGTGACAGTGATGCTAATGCTCAACTTAACAGTACAGATGAATTGTAGACATAGGCAGCTAGAGAGTACACAACCATCTACAATACATTTCTGTATACATATCAATATTTAATGTAATTCGCCATAAAAGTTAATTTGCTAAAATGTACTTACCCTCAGGCCAATCTAAAATATATTGGAATTTGTTTCTTCATCAGAACATATTTGCAGAAATTTGCATTACATCACATGCTCAAAGCACTTTACTATTTGCTTTAAATGACGTTGATTGACAGTCTTGTCAAGATATCAATGCTTTGGACTCTCATTCTGACGGCACCCATTCGCTGCAGAGGATGGTCGTATGGCACAAATGCATCTTGGTGCACTTTTTAGAGAGACCCGAAATGTTACTGTAGTTCGAAAGAACTACACTAGAGGCGCAGTCATTTTCACACAGGGTTTTGATTAATAAAGTGTAATTTTTGCACAATTACTTCAAGAATATCATCTTATGATTAATATGCTGGAAGATTTGAAAACTAATGTTATATCTATCGGTCTTCATAGACAGTAGGTTTGTTCGGTAGTTCAGAGTACAGAGATATACTTGAGAGGCGAACAAAACAGTTCAACTCTGAGTAAAAGTTGAAATGGCACAGTTGCTGATATCAGCGAATGCATTTTATTATCAGTTCATATCAGTTTTGCATTTGTTAACACTATCGGGTACGTTTATGGTTGCTGTAGGGCATATTTCCAACACGATAGAGCATTGACTTTTAGTGACAGTCCACGGAATTTCAATTCTGAACCGCCACAATACATATAAAAATGTGCCAGGGTTCATGTATTGAACTTGTGTTTTAGTGCCACTTAGTGGACATTTCTTTTTGAAACTGTTTTGAAACATGCAGTGAGGTATGTTAAAACGGTGTTGCACAAAAGTGCACAGAGGTACATATTTTTAGGAGACCAGGTTGAGAGGTTCTATTGGTGAAATAATGCAACATTTCCCCTAATCTGTTCTGATGAAGAAACAACTCGCCTACATCTCGGATGGCCTGAGGGTCAACACATTTTTAGCAATTTTCTATTTTGGGGTGAACTATTCCTTTATTACAAAGTGCTACAAAAAGAAAGAAACTGGGAAACAAGTGCACGAGTGGCACTGCACAACGTAATGGATGGGTAGTTTATTTGCGTGACAATTTACTTGTTCAGTGGGTCATGCAGATATCCTCTCCAACGGTTCAGCCGCAGTGTTTGGCTTTCAAACAGCTCATAACTAAATAAAATAGGCTGTGTGACAATGAGGATTGCCAATGATCGCCCCACGGTGTGCCAGCACACAGCTAGATTCTTTTCCTTTGAAATTCTCTCGGAAATCTGAGAGAAATATTTCCATCACGTCTTTTAGTAGGGCATTCCTCATTTTTTGGATGCGATTTAGGAGATATATCTTTTTTCATTTTATAGGCAGGGAAGGAAAAGGAGCAGACGAGTGAAAGGGATCAGGAAATGGAATGAGCCGGATTTGCACTCGGGTCGCTTGCATCAATTTACAGTACGCGTATCACTCTGAAATACATGAAGGGTAAATATATGTGTCAGAGTATTACATTCTGCTAGCAAAGTGTCTTTGAGTGTGACATGAGAGTGCTGCTTCACAGAAAGAGGGGGACAAATAAATGCAGGAGTGTTACTGAGAGATAACTAAATGAGAGCACACACACGCTTACGCTCACACTCTCTCCCATTCGTGTGTAGGTTTCAATGATTCTGTCAAAATTATAAGAGGCACTTCTCTATTTGAGGAACAACTGAAGTCTCAAAGCACCTGTAAAACACGCATAATTAGTGTTCATTTTCTCACAGTAAATGACACGACTCGCTGGCGGGCTAATGGTTCCTTAGGTGAATGGGTATTTTGCTGGATGTGATAATACCTGGATGATGGTTTTGTTCACTGATTGTGTATAGGCAAGTTAGAGGTGTAGATTTTCTTTACCAAAGCGAAGTCTTTGTTCAGGATCATTTGTTCCATCAGAGAGGATTCATTATGGAAGAGATGAGGCTGCATATGACTCCACATATGAGGAAACCACCAGAACTCATCAACGTATTTCAACAACAGATCATCTCCATCATCTTCCTCCTGTGTGCCTGCACAAACAAATATTAGCTCATTAGCATGCTGGGTATTTCCTTTAGGCCTACAGAATTAAAAAAAAAAAAATTATTATTAAAACTCAATGTCAATGTCTAAAGGCATCATGGAAGAATGGATGTCATTACCATTGTTGTATCACTTCCAAGACAGCTCAAATATTTATTTAGTTTAATAGGATTGTGGTGAAAATGATGGTGAGGAAAATATCATTTTAGACTAAAATGTATGACTCCTTTGTATTGCTACAGCTAATTTTATAGTTTCAGAGTTAGCATTTTATTCTTAATTAAATATTTTCACTTTAACATAATTTGACAAAATTAGATTTGATTGGATATTGTGCTATATGTACACACACACACACACACACACACACACACACACACACATGGTATTTGCAAGATTTAAAGTTTGGGTCTGCAAACTTTAAGCATTAAAAAGTCATTAAAATTAAGTAAATTAAACAGTAGTTTATTAAGACAAAAGTTGCAGTTAATGGTATGTTAATAAAATCAATTGGATCTTAAGCTAAAGTGTAACCAATAAAATATTAATATTCTTAAACCTATTTAATTTCTAATATACTTGTTTAATTTTAATTTAACCAGTTGCCAAGGCAACACTTAAAAATAAAGTTGATTCAAAATAATGAAACCTAAACTAAAATCTTAAAATATAAAAACTAAAAACTCTAAAATGAACTAAAATATCAATGTTACTAAAATAACACTGGTCTCTTCCTGTCTACGTACATGTTTTTTGTCCAGAATAAACTACAATTTATAAAAGTAATCAGTGACACTAATATAAACTTAATTTAGTTATCCACGCACACACACACACATACACATACACATACACACACACACACACACTTCAAAAATAGAACATGTGGACTTTAACATGATATACCAGAGAAACTTCAAAGTTGCTATGGCAGAGTTCTGTTACCATGCCAATCAGAATATTACAAAACGCCTTTTTATAGCAGTGTGATCATGCAAGTTGCAGCCAATTAGTTTTTACATTTTATCTTTAAACAAACACTCACAGTTACCTGTATGGAAGAATTTCCCCGAAAATCCCAGGTTAAAGGTGAAGTTAGAAATGTACGACCTCAACATGTTCTGTGTTTCCAGAAGAGCCTGGAAGATAAAAACATCAACCGTTAGAAGCTGAAGATTGCACTGTTGACTGCCCATCCACTGCTCAGTACATGTCCATTTATCCATTATACATCAATCAACCATAATATACACCACAATATTGAACTTTTTGAATTAACATCATGTGGTAGTATATGTGTGCACGGCCTGAGTATATGCTTATAAGGATGCGATCGATCTTTCTGGGATGAGTAATGGCATTTGGGTTTGGCAGGTGCCTCATTGCAGCAGTTCCAATAAAACAGTCTCATATATTTCTAGCCTAAGACACCATGCAAATACAATCAATATCTGTCTGACAACTGACAGTGAGTGTGAGCGTGTGTGTCACTGTTTTGTAGGATATATGGTAATATCGCAGAAGGCAGGAAGGGGCGTGTTGGCTGACTTAGACGGTGTCATCAAGTCATTACTCACAGAGCCCGGGAAGATATGCTGACACACACTCCGGCACACAGGCAGACACACACGGACGGGACCCAGGAGACAGGTGTAATATATTTGATTTTATCCTCCAGTGAGAGTATGGCAGTTATCTCTGATGACATTTTGGTAATTAATTCCATTTACATTCAACTAAACAACAGCAACAAAATCAGCACAGGTACTCGCGTCCTGGTAATCGAATCAGCTCGTCCACGTGACTGTGAGGCAGTCTATGTGCGCTTTGCATCCTAACCTAATAGAGTGGCATTTTGATGGAGCGCTCATTAATTTAAAATGATCTGGACTCATCTAATTCAATGTTCATGTCGTAATGTGATATTACTAAAACTGAGCTTTTGGTGAGATGCCTTTTTGAATATTGAGTGTGTTATGTGTCTTTTGGGAGGTTCAGCCTGATGTTTGATGGCTTGTGTCTTAGTTCGCAGAAAGCGAGATAAAGGGGAATTACATGAACCTGTGAGTAAGTTAACTCAACTCCAGCATCAAGGTATCTGTTTATATATATATATATATATATATATATATATATATATATATATATATATATATATATATATATATATATATATATGTGTGTGTGTGTGTGTGTGTGTGTGTGTGTGTATTTTTTTTTGTATGAGATCATATAAACGGAAAGTATCAATATTTAATCACATGGGAAAAAAGACATTTGGTGAAGAAAGATTACAAACAGCAAATAACTCATTGAATTAAACAATACATTTTATAACTATTATAAAAAATAACGTTTTGTAAAATGTACTCCAATAATCTTTGTTTTAGTTGCGACTTTGAATTATTTTATTATTATTTAATTTATTTATTTATTCATTTACAGTGCATGCTTTTACATTTCTTCTTCTTCAAAAAGGTGCCTATTTATGTATTTTTTTAAGATTTTAAAGTATTTGAAGTAAATAACATTTGGATTTTTTTTATATTTGTTGTTTGTGGCTGATTAATTACACAATATAAATATTTACAATGTAAATATTTGTAAGAATATTTATGTAAAAAATATAATAAAAGTAATTAGCTCAATGTGGTTTATATTATGTGGAATAAAATGTCAAAGAATGAGTTTATACTCAGTCAATGAATCACATTTAAAATAAAAAGCCATATGCATGTGTTATTCTGTCATACACTTTTGAATGATCCAATAAGAGTCTTGTTTTATCCAGTGATAATAGACCTATTAAAAAGTAGACCTATTCACTCTTCCTTTAAGTTTTCCTTGTATAGCTGACAACAAACGGGACCTCATCTTACCCTGCAAAATGTAGATGGGATGTATTCTGTTGCAGGAGTGAGAGGGGAGAGTTCAAATAAAAGAAAGAGAGAGAACACATTTAATATTGATGTGGGAATCTGGGATGTTGGGAATCTGACATCATAAGAGAAGAACACCAAGTGCAGGAGAGTTGGGAGGGGAATGACAGGATGTGAGGAGAGAGTGAACCTGAAATGGATGACAGAAGGAAAAAAGAGATAGACAGAGCTATTCTAGGAGATTTTTTACAGACACAAAGTTTCCTGTTTTCTAAGCAAGCCGCGACATGCGCACACACGCATAAATCTAAAAACTCTTCCAAAATGTGAATCTAAAATAGCAACACAACAAACATATCGGAAAAGTTATTAAAACTTCCTCAGCTCTTTCTACACTCGCATCCACTGTCAGGGTCCTCTTGATTAAAATGCAACAAACTGAGCTAAATTAATTATTTAACGGTTAGGTTTTAAACAGCTCTGTCTTAAATCGATTCCTTACGTTTACTGCGCACACTTCAAAAGAGTGCGCATGAATCATTAATGCATTAATAAGCCAAAGAAGCAGCTTCATAATGGCATCATAGTTCTGATGCTTCCCGTTAGCTTGGAGATGTAGCGCACGCTATCACAAGAGCCAAAAAATGGTTTATTTTAAATAATCGGTGTTTTATTCTTATTTATAATAAACAAAACCTACACGTGCTTCACCCCAGTATGATATTATTTCTGGTTTTGAGGATCGTGGGTCACTCTAAATTTTGAGCCTTTGGCTTGGACTACATTTTGATAAATGGGTCTTTTGGGTCTCATTCCAGGTACAGTTTATGGTTAAGGGTGTTTATGTGGTTTATTTGGGGGGAAGTTTATGTGGGTTATTTCAGGACAATTAAACAATGTTAAGTCTGTGAACCTACTTAACACATTCTGCAAAATGTTCACATGTACAGGATTTATCACAACAGTTTTGCAATGGGTGTGAATTACAAAGAGGTTTAGGGAGGACTAAAGGGATTTAGATCATCTAATTAAAGAGGAAACCTTCTACAATTGATGTCAAAATGAACGACTGAAAAAAACATATATGCTCAGTAGCCTTTAAACAGTTAAAAGAGCAAGTTTAAACAGCATTTGAAGCTAAAGATAATTCATATATAGTTATAATATATCATATTATTACAATACGATATAATTTTACCCACCCCTGTGAACGACTATAAATATTGCTTGAGCTGTCTAATATCTAAATGTATAGAAAAAAATGTCAAGAAAAATCTACATAATAAATCATTCAATGAAATTTGAATTGCTATGAAGCTTACCAAAAGTATTGTTAAAACTATTTTTTAAATATACTAAAACGTTCAAC
Source organism: Puntigrus tetrazona (assembly GCF_018831695.1). Lineage (NCBI taxonomy): Eukaryota > Metazoa > Chordata > Actinopteri > Cypriniformes > Cyprinidae > Puntigrus > Puntigrus tetrazona. The sequence continues at coordinate 11,994,905 of NC_056699.1, forward strand.
TGATAATTGATCAATTGGTAAATATTTGCAACCTGATATTTAATATTTCATTTTAATTTTATATAATCTAATTTACGGTTTTAGCATTATTCATGTGAAAAAATGCTGCTTCAATAAATGATAGGGTTAATATTTTTATAGTTTGTTTACTCTGCATCTGCTTTATAATCTATAAACATTAAAAAACATATATAAAACATTTTTGTGGCTAATGTTTCTATCAAATCAAAAATGCAATAAAATAGATTTCTGCATAATTTGTCATTTTTTTTTTCTGGGCAGTTGTCTTGCACAAGTGCGTAAAAGAAATACATATAAAATATACATCTACAAATATCTGTACCTTGTGAATACCAACATCAGCCACTAGGAACGGGTGTTTCTGCCAAGATTACGACTGGCATCACTTCTATGGCCTGCACTAATCCAGATGCTGTGTGTGGATACTAGTGGCACTGGAAGCTTTCAAAAAAAAAAAAAAACCCCACACATACACAAAAGCCTCATTTCCACACTCACAAGCTGTCTTTGCCAACTTCAAATAGAGATCGCACACAATTAAGCTCATTTTTAAACTTATTGTCTTTGGTTGACCTAAAATGCCTTGCATGAACTGAAGTGGTGGAATCACTAATTTGAATTCATTAATCAGCCTCAGCCTAATAAGTAACCGCATATGCTCCGATCCACTGAGCTAGTAATCAGACAAAGTAATCAGAGCGCACAATGATACGGTTTCTTCAAGGAAAGTGCATTCTACTGACTTTTGCTCCACAGAAATTTAATCAGTGCCCTTAAGACGTAATGGAGAGATGTATAATTCACTTGCTCAATACAGGTGTGCAACACAAATGGATCTTTTTTTTTTGCAGAATTGTCTTTAAATGAAGGCAATGTTGAAATAAAAGTTCAATATTCTTGCATAAAATAGACTTCATTAATATAATGTTGGAGAGTTTTAATAAAAACTATTTTTGAAAAGTAATATTTAGGGGCTTCTATTCCTGGAGGCAACACTATGTGACAATGGACATAAATTAACTCTTTGCCATTGCTGAATATCAAATACCGCTACATGACGGAAACGAATGAATATTGTCTTTTTTACTTCATCGAATGCTCAGGAAATAATAAAAGGTAGATTGTTCATATTCACTAGACTGTCACACAAATGACTTCTAGGCAAAAAAAATAGATTTAAAGAATTGCAAATAGCATACATTTAATTTAGATTAAATGATGAAAATTGAAATTTAGTCATTAACAAATGTGTAAATGTCACACTTTCTTTACCTGAAAATATTATTGTTATTGTATATGGGTCATGTGTTTACAAAGCAAGGAAAATCTGGTGCAACTGTAAGTTTATCAGTGAGTTTATATTGTTTAGATCCTCATAAAAGAACAGTGAGGGGGAGAAAGGGACTGATAACCAGAGTTAATCAGATTGACTGGCTTTTATTAGACTGCAGAGTGAGCAAATTATATTTAAAGATTGCCACCACAGCTGTGCTTCATTTCATTTCACACACATATGTAGACGTTCCTGTGGTGAGGAATAAAAACATGCATCCGTGTTAAGACCGGTGTATGTTTATCACTTTCTTTATTTTTTTTACCTATCAAACTCACTGTCCTCTTTTGAGGTTCTTACATTATCTCTTCTCATCCTTCACTCTTTCATCTGAACGTTTCTTTTTCTCTCCTCTCTTCTCGTGTCTCTCGGCTGACATTGAGGGCCGATCAGGGAGAAGATAGAGTGACAGAGATGCATGTTAATGACCTGAAAGCACTGATCGATTCCTCACAGGGGAGAGATAGAAAGAGAGGGAAGGAGGGAGAAAAGAGTGAAAGTGGTGGAGGAAAGGAGGAGGGGACCTGTTGAAATGCTGACAAATAGCTGAAGACATCTGGGCAGGCAAGAAGACGAACATGCCCCCAGAGAATGACAGCGAGAGAGGGACAAAGAAAGAGAGAGACAGCTATTTCTAGAGTTTTGTTAGCAACATGTTTCTTAAATACTAAACTGACAAACCAACTTTTATTTATCTACATTATCTATCTATCTATCTATCTATCTATCTATCTATCTATCTATCTATCTATCTATCTATCTATCTATCTCTCATCTATCTCTCCATCTATCCATCCATCCATCCATCTATGTAATTTATGCATTTACCACGGTCAGTCTGTTTAATGTCGTTCTAAAGCCATAAAGCTCAATATGGTCTGCTGTGGGTCAAATATGCTTTTCAAAGGCAGACTATGTGCATATGTGTACGTGTGTATGCATGCACCGGGGATCTGGGAAAGGCTCCGCATGTAATATTTATTGGACATGAAATCATTGCTTATTCCTGAGGCCATGAGAAAAAGGAGCATGCGCATATATGTACATGTCTATTAATCTACCTCAGTGAAGCCTCGTTCTCAGAATTACTAGAGGAAAATTATTACTTTTATTACTGGAAAGTATTTTTTAATGTTTGACTGTGTGTGTCTACGTGTGTATTCTTTATTTTTGCCAACATTGTTCATACTTGCATATATACAAAATACACGACGGGTATACAGAAGAATACAGTGGTATATACTCCATAAAATGACTTGCAATTGCACTTTTATGATACTAAACTGGTATAATTAAAGCCTGCTAATTTGGAACAACCAATTTTGTACTTAATGCACTTTAATTGTGCAGAAGTAGTGCTGACGACCAATTAAAGACATACTGTAGTATATTTGATAATGATGGCGTGGAATTATATCAAGTATACCTCAGGTGTACTTTAAATATCCTGAATTTAAAAGATTTATTATTCAAAGATCAAGCAGTACTTAAATTAAGTTTTATATCATAGTATGAAATAGATCTAAATTCATTACTTTTTGTACTTGGTCAACTCAACTGGACTGACCACAGTGTTTTTAACATTATAAGCTACAGTAAACAAACAACATGCTTATCAAAGATGCGAACGTTGTTTTTTGCCTATTCAAAATTCACTTGGCTCAGAAATCTAAGGAGGCACTCAGTTTGAATGGACATGACTCTTCTGGCGCTGTTACTATTATATCGTGTTCACAAAGGTAGGTGGATGAATGTTTTTAACATAACTTTCCTTTAGAGAGCTGCAACAGAAGCCCGTTCCTGACCTGTGATGCGGTGGAAGCAGCTTAGCATAATGTGTATCTTTCTTGCTGACACAGGGGCATCTCTACAACTGGACTTTAACACATTTGGCCTAAATTTTCAAAGCACTTCCAGGCTCTTTTTTGGGTAAAATCTGGATTAGAAGGGGCATGAACCATGATACAGATGCAGAGAAGATGAGTATCATCTAGATAAACTGTGCTTTTTTTAAAGCCGGCAATTGCTGAAGCTTGTACATTGTATTAGTGTAAAGGGGGGATATAAAGAATAAACAAAAATAAAGGTAGAAGAGAAGTAAGGCTGGCAAAAAGAAATAATCCCACACAAATGCCAAACATATTGTTGTCACAGCAACACTCTTCTCTCAGCAACATAGCTTTCTGTTTCCCCTCCCTACCAACCTCTTTCTGTCTCTGTCTCTCTATCCATGTTTATTTATACTGGCTGAGCTTAGCAAAACTTTATTTAACAAAACTAATACTCTATTGGGCCAGAGCTGTGTTCATGTACATTTTATGTCCTAAATAACTGCAATAAATTTAACATTGTTAAAATTCTACAGAATTACCGGCTGAAACTGCAAAAAAGGAATTGGAATATAAAGCCCACAATGACCTCTACTAAAATGTCTGTTTATCACAAATATTGTACGTTTGAATCGTTTTATTAAGTCAATTTCATTCAGACAGTTGATTCTAAAGGACCGGCACAAACATACATTATTTAATTCAATTGGGATGCATGCCTTCTTTTATAAAGTAAAATGAAACATACATTTTGTTAAACGCTGCTATTTATCATTTAATTTGTATAACTCCAATATTGCATTGTCTTTATAGGTTCAGTGTAAATCTATGTGTATTAATATACTGAGGTTGGTGCCTTAACTGATGTTTTTACTTTTTTTTTAACTGAACGATATAGCATTTATAGATAACATTCACTTATCTTCAATCTCGGTAGCTACTTTTTGTTATTTGTAAACAATTTTAGTCTGTACTTTAAATTCTATGTAGCTTGGCAAGTAGCTTCCCGAACACGGCTCATAATGTGTCAAGTGTGAGAGGACACACATGTGTGAGTGTGTTGTTGACGTGAGTGTGCGGCTGAAAATGAAGACAGCTGCTTAGCAACCTCCTTAGCCCTTTAACGGAAACACACATACACCAGCTCCATCTTACTCAGAGCAGAAATATCATTGGATCAATACTTTCTGAAAATAGGTCTGGTGTGTGAGTTTTTCTCTGGTTGGTCTGTATTTGACCTCCTGAAGCTCTGATTTAACATCAGACTGATGCTTCAGTTTCAATCTGCTCTAAAAGTGTCAGGTTTACATGACTTTCAAACTACCAAAATCACGCCACTGTTCGCATTATTCAACATTCTTTCAGTCAGTCGACTTGATAGAATAACGGAGAGCACACTACACAATCAAGCCCAATTTACAAAATCTCTGACCTAAGGTTTTCCCGTTCAGTGGAGTCTGTTTATACAAAAGAAACGAGAAATTGCCACTGAAATTGGGACTTCGCCAGAAATGTAGAAACAGGTGGCTGTTCAAGTTGGTGTGTGCACTCGGTTTTTTTTGCCTTACTCAGACTTGACTAATTAGATTGGACAGGAAGCAAAGTGGAAAAATGGGGGTGGGATTTGAAAAAAAACATAAATTGGTACTCAAACCAGGTCACCCAAAATACATTCTGTGTGAAAAAAATGTATTATTCACACTTTCTTCATCCACATTATTATTGGCTGTGTCATTGTTAGTCATTTACACTTTTTCTCACTACAAGGTTAAAGGTTGGATTTTGAAATGTGTCAAAATATCTAAATTACTGAACAAATGCAAACACATATATAACACAGCTATTAAAACTGTTAGTTCTATACTCACAGACAGCATGAACCACCCACAGTCAGATGCATATTGCACACGAAACTGGAAAGCACTTGCTCAATCTGGCAAGCTCTAATCTGACAACTTCCGGGAGTTTGGGCTCACAGGGGTTTTTTATCAGTCCACAGGGAAGAGAAGTCATGTTAACAAGGAACTGGTTTATTCAATAAGCACTTCAGGGCAGAATTTGGGATGTATATATAGTTTGTGGAGACTGAGCCACAACAGGGAAAGATGTCCCTAAACAGCAAATAAACATAAATGCGATCAACAAGTAGTTGGTTAGTAAAAATTGTTACATCTCTAGTTCACTAATGGATTCTGTATTGAATGGGTGCCAACAGAATGAGTGTCAAGCAGCTGATAAAAACATTACAATAATACAATTACACAAGAAATCCACCCAACTCCATCCAGTCCGTTAATTAACTTATATGAAATGTGTCATTTTAAAACTTGGTTTAAAATGGTTTAAAGTTAAATGCCTTTGTGATAGATTTGCTTCTTAAAAACGCTGTTATTTACTTCACAAAACAGATGGACTGGAGTGGTGTGGATTGCATGTGAAGTATTGTGATGTTTTTATCAGTTTTCTGCAGTCCCGTTCTGATGGCACACAATCACCGAAGAGGATCCATAGGTGAGCAAAAGATGCATTTCTAAATTTCTCCAAATCTGCTCCTACAAAGAAAAAAAAAATCATATATCTCTTGAACGGTCTGAGGGTGAGTACATTTTCAGCCTTTCTTTTTTTCATTTTCTATTTCTTTAACTCCCTTTAAATCACTCTTTCTCTCTTCAGAAGTGTCTGTAACGGAAATGAGTGGCTGTTCTGTTCTTCTCTCTCATTTCCCTTGTTTTCTAACCCATATTTGTGTGTATGTTTGCGCTGGTGTGTGAGAGGAAGGCTTCAGGAGTCACTTTGATTCTGCTCTCTGTCTGAATGTGTGCAGGTATAGCTTTGATATTGTGATTCTCTTCGCTGTGATTCTGTCTTACAGTACATGTTGAAGTCAGTTTGCAGTTGAACAAGTGGCAGATTTGTCTTTAATCCTCATCTATATGCTGCTTCAAAGCCAAGAATCATACTCACCATGCGCACGCAGACACAATGACCAGCTGTAAGTGTACTAGGGCCACAAGATATAGTTAACAGTCTCTATATTTATGCATTTGCTTTAAAATGAAAGAAGTGGTTTGTTTCAAAGAAACCATAATTTTGACCAACCAGTCGTTGAAGCCAAACACAGTTTTCAATTCATGAAAGACGTCAAATATATTCAGTTAAAAAATTATTAAGTAATTTCTTGGTAACTACAATATTTATTTTGCTCGTGAGCCTCAAAAGAATAAAAAATGGTGGTTGGCTAATTCTCAATATTTTCACAATGTCTTCAGAGTCAGTAAGCAATTAATACTACTGTTTTGAAATAGCCTACATTAAAATACAAAATAATTTTGAATTTAAATAATATTATAGCATTCATATATTCCCCAAGTGTAAATAATGAAATTCATAAATACTTCATTATATTATAGTGTAAGTTCAGTACTACACATGCTGTCACTTGCACACACAACAGTTTCACTTACACAAAGCTGTGCTGAAATGCCCTGTTATACAATCACCAACACAAGGTCACTTTAACTGCAATTTCAGCAGAATCTCTGCTTGGGGAATCCACACACACGTAAAGTGAGGGTAAATCCCATTTGTGTTTGTGAGTGTGTGTATGTGTGCATCAAGTCATTTATCACTGGTGTCCCCTGTTTTTTCAGCCTGCCCCATGGGCTGATGGGAGATATGGCAACCAGTCACTAAGAGTGACATTCTAATCTACAACACCTACATCTAGAGCACACAGGGTTCCTTTCTCTCTCACTCTGGCTCTTGTTTTACTCTCTCTCATCTCTATACTCTCTACAAAAGCACAAGATGAGCCTATTCTAACAAAAGTCAGAAAGTATCCGTTGTATGATTGATACAGTAAAAAATCTAACTGAAATATTTTATAAACCAGTTCTCAGCTGGTTTTGCTGTAGAACCCAAAATATATTCAGTTTAAGCGAACACATATTTTACATAGTCTGGGTGTGTTTTAATTTTTTTTTGGTTTTGAGAATGAATATAATGTGTTGTCCACTATACACAAAGCACTTTCTACTTATACACAATGACATATATATGGAGGGCTTTCTTCGAGCCTGGTCTCATGAAAATGTGTATAAATAGCATGTCAAATAAAAAACCAAAACTGACATTAATATGCAAATATTGACATGATACTCAGGTGTTTGACGTGCATATAATATGCAGGTTTCTCATATATGTCTTAAAAAACTGGTTGGGCGCATATCATAAGCATCTATCCCACAAACCCTAATCCTGTCCATTGTGTAGTACTGTATAAACATGCCAAAGTTAATTTTTGCATAAATCAATACCATAGTTTTTATTTTGGATTGGCATACTATTTATATGCCCTTTTATGACATCGAGTTGTTTCTCCTCATTACCTAACAATGTGTGATTGTGTAATTATTTGCATTTTACTTTCGGTATTTAGAATTATTTATTCCATCAGAATAGACTCGTGTGCCATTTTTGGTTCATGACCCACCAGTTAAGAACTATGGGTTTCCATTGATTAGCTGTTATCTGCCATTTCATTCCACTGGCTTAGTATCGGCCTTTCCTCACACGCGCACAAACACACGCACCTGTTCTGGATTCTGGAACAGCCCACCATAAACAGTCAGAGGCTTTTCTATAACCAGCAGTAACAGTGGCTAAAACAATGGCTGGTGGATCAAAGCCTTCCCACTTCTCTCCCCCATCACTACACGCCTTGTTTTTCCCCAGAATCCTCTGGGAATTTTCCGCTGACATTTCCAGTCGTGCTCCAGAGCGACTAGCTCTAATTCTCTCCCTGAGCACCCCCTCCAGAACCTCCATCTTACCGCTGGCTCATTTGCCAGGTCTAAATTAGCTCAGACCAATCGGGAAGAATTTGACAGTGCACATTCTTAGCTAGCAACATCTGGGGAGGTGTCACGTGCTTAGCCACTAACCTTTCACAGAGAACATTAGATTCGGAAATTAAATGTGTACCCATGCTAGGTATAATGGTATCACGCTGTTTATGGAGTCTTTTTGTTTGAAATCGGAGGGACTGTTAACAAGGAAATGACCCATAAGGAGAAAGCATAAAGAATGTGCCTTTCCTGTGTTCAGTGGGTTCAATATTTTAAAATGTGACAAAGATGTGTGAATGTTGGGTACCTCATTTATAATCGCCCGTATTAAATATGTATGGGTACGCCACAGAAATACGCGTTTCCTCAATTTGTACTTACCAACATGTCCATTTAAATGTTCTAAAACTGCTTAAATGCATTAAAAAAGTTTCACCCAAAATTTGTTCCAAACCTGACACGCGAGTTCCTTAACATGATAAATGATGGAATCCACTTAGCCTTAGATTTAGTGTGCTTTAAGGGCTCTGAGCTTTGCCATTTTCAGACCTGGAACCTTTTTTTTTTTTTTTTTGGTGACACTCTTTAAAAGCTCTGTTAAGCATTAAAGTGAGTCACAATGCACTGCCATTGTACTGAATTTTCCCAACTGGATATTCATTAAATTTTCATTCATTTAATTTCATTTTAGTCTGCTCCTCGCACATCAGATTGCTAGAGAAGACTTGTATGGACTACTTTCATGTTGTTTTCTGTCTTTTAACATTTCGCTACAAACTTTACAAAGAACTGTGGAACAATTTATAAAAAACTGTACTCTGAGTTCCACGAAAAAATAGAATAAATACCATCATACAGATTTAGAACAAAATCAGTACAATTTTCAGAATTTTCCTTTTTTAATTAAAATGCGCTAAATATTTGAGTATCTCATATCAGTGTATCCATTTCTAATAGTTGTATAATGCCCACATTAATTTATATACACTCATGTGCATGCACTTCAAACTAAAAGCTCTGGAAGTCATGAAGTCATCTCACAATGGAGTGTGAGCGGCCCTTCAATCTGTTGAACAGCCTCCGAGAGGGGCCAAACGTGGGAACGAGATTATGAATGAGTGTGTGAAAGAGAGAATGAACACCATTTTACTGCTCTTGTCCCTCTAAATAGCCTCTTTATACTGACTGAGGCCAACTCAAACACCCACTCCAATTCAGTGACGCACACACACAAACACACACACACACACACACCATCCCCTTCTTGTCCACAAAAACATTCGCATTCAGTAAATCAGACGTGAACACCTGCGAAGGGGAACTCAGACTAAATATCAACCAAATGCTTTTTCCAAAATCCCACACAGCTAATTAGAGCTTGGGTACTAGTCTTTGTTTTGTCTTTGGTGATTAGTGGGAACAGATTGGAAATTATTTTTGTGTGCGTACACTAAAAGTCTCTGTTGATGTATCCTATCACTATTTAAATGCACTAATTAATTATTTATTAATTGCTTTTGGTAATTCTCACTTTTTAACTAATTGCTTATTAACTAACTATTAACTATTTTAACTAGCATGCGTATTACTAGCATATTGGCTGTTTGTCTTAGTACTTATTGTATAAAGCGATATTAAATATATATTCTGCATGATCGTATTCTACATCCTTATGCCCAATACCTAAACTTAACAACTACCTCATTAACTATTAATAAGCAGTAATTGTAGTTAAGAGTGAAAACTTAAAATAAAGTGTGACTGAAAATGCATTTACATTTATTTATATTCTTACCTTCACGTCATTCACGTTCATCCTTGTCCCTTTCTTCCCCACGAAAATATCATCTATGTCAACCAGGATGTAACGTTCCAGAGATCGTGACAGCTTCCTGCCTGTGAGATAAGCGATGGCATCCACCAATATAAGTCTGTGTAACCAGTAGCTCAGCCCATGTCCGAACAGCACACGCTGCACCCCATCGTACAGGCCCAAGTCCTGCACCACGGTGGCATGGAGACCCTGGGGACCAGTTATGACCTGGGCCGCTCCACTCTCACTGGGCCGGGTTTTAGCCAATAGGACTGGTTCATACGTGGAATGGTTGAACTGAAACACAGTCCAGTCCTCTCCGGGTAAGTGGCCACGATCCACTTCCGCCCGCGTTATGTAAAGCAGAGGCGAGCGTGGGTTCACGCAGCAGTCTCGAAGTGCAACATTTGTTCGCAAGGTCAAAGGGAAGCCCCTAAGCTGCAGCGCAGGCTGGGAGTTTTCACTTGCTCGATGAAACGCAATGACTCCGACGCTGTATTCAGCACAGTATTTATCCAGAAGGTCACGGTTCCATGCGTCCATGCCGACATATTTGAGAAGGTTCTCGTAGATGACCAGTGCGTAGCGTCCACGGCCTTTGTGCGTTAGAGGCGGGATGTCACCCTTGCCTGGCGCAATTTCGGCATGGTAACGAAATTGGTTGGATTCTAAAATGGCGATGATGTCCTGTCCCAGCTGAGAATACTGACTCTCTACAAATACCAACACCACCGGATCCTTACGTGACGGATCGATCGGTTTAGGCGTCCGAGGCTCTGACTGTCGGAAAGGGAGCGCCCGGAGGTCGGCACAGTCCGGACCCACAGCGCGGTCCGCAAGGTCCAGTTCTTGGGTGGAGCCTGTGTAAAGGTAGTAGGCGGAGACTAAAACGCTGACCATACAGAAGGTGGCGAGGAGGATGACCAGCCTCCTCAGATTCCTCCGCAGCTTGGTGGCCAGATTCATGGCAAACGGCGCACATGTGTGGGAGTGCGTGTGGGTGGGAGTCTCTGATTGTTCGCTGAGGCGGGCTAAAGCTGCAAATTGGCTTTTTTGGTAATCATGCTGCAGTCATGTGACCATCTCACAAAACTGGCAAATTCGCTTCCAAGACAAGCCACCGAAAGAGTTTTGTGACACAACACTCTCAGCTGCTCCTTAAACGAATCCTCATCCAACTAGCAACCCTCCATGTCCTGAGATTCCTCCTGACCGCCAACAATCCTGCAGAGAATACAGATGACAAAAGACAAGCAAATTCATATTTTAGTATAACTTTAAGCATCTCTGAGATGTGTGTGTTTTTCTGTCACAGAAGTGTTCATCAAGGGTGTGTATGGATGCTCTTGAGGGGCAATACAGCCGTCAGCCTTCAGGTTGTTTTCAATCAACACTTCACCAGCTGTGGCCAACACTTCCCGGGAGGAGTGTGTGATTGGCCGTATATAAATAGGAAGTTGGAGGATGAGCCAATAGGAGCCTCAGGGTGACTCTAAGGGAGAAATTCATCATTTGTCTAATGGGAATCAACTATGTCACACATATACTTTGTGTGCATCAGGTAATCAGGCACGAATGCATTTTATCTTTAAGGTTGTGTCTGCATAAAAAAAAGAGATGGTGGCTGAGCATACACTTTCGTTTTCTCTTTGAAAACACCCTAAAGCAGGTAGGGGCAAATGCAATGAGGATTTTTTGGAGAAAATAAATATATATTGTCATTAAATGCACTGACTAGTACATGCATCAGCACATTGAATCTAGTACATCCAACAAGTGCACTTGTTCACTCTGTTTATGTGTGTGTGCGACTACATGCACGTCACGGTCTGTGTGATATCGGAGTACGTAATTAAAGGGACATGAATTACACAAGATTGAAATAACAGATTACAGCGCAGTGCGAGAACATCACAGGGGAATTCAAGAAGGTAGGAATGTGAGATCGAGGTGCAGGATGAATTTCACAGTGGAAGAAAACTGAGATTACCGAAAGAACATTTTTACACGTTATAACTGAGACACAGGCTTTACTTAGAGAGCGGATTATTACAGATTGTGACACTCTAATGATTTACATTTACGTTACACTATGAGTGTTATCAGGATGCATGTATTGGGATATTATTTTACTGCTCAACCATTATTATTAACCGAATAATCGGCGAGTTCAGTGCAGTCTGCAGCCTATCCTGATCTGTGCAGATTTGGCTATTACAAGCCTAATACTTCTGAAAACAAAAATATTTCAAGTGGCCCTCACAATTAAGTCAACCAAATCAGGTTTAGTTTTATAACTAGCGTCAACAGGTTTGTGTAGTTTTCTTGTGTAATAAATAGCATCACTAAAAAACGGCGTCTGTGAGATGTCCTTACTAATATAGTGCAACTAACGTGTGCGCGCGCGTGCGTGTTTCCCCGCGAGGCGGCGCATTCTTTGAACCGGGAAACATCGCAGAAGACGAGATCTCTGCCTGCTTTAACTTAAAATAATAGCCTGCTAATAATATAGTATTGATGTATCACACACTCCTTTGCACGGTCCTCTCATGTCCAGACTAAATACATCAGTACATTTTTGGTTAAAAACCTAAACAAGCTACAGTGTCTGTATAATATCAGCATTTTCATGCAAATAATAATGCCTAAAACACAAAAATAAACTCGAAAAATTTTAATAAAAGCCGACTGTTTAATAAAAAAAAAAGAAATGTGTAAAACACGGTTTCTGAAAGTAACTGTTTAAAGGTTTGCGCCGTTCTGTTATCCGAAATAATATTTCAGAAAATGTTTTCAAATACTTTAAATTAGTCCAGGACCCTGGTCGGCTACATACAACGGCGACGTGCACATGTGCTCGCGCATTAACGGCTGCTCTTCAAAAAACTAAACCGTTATCAGTCGCGCTTAAAGAACTGATCGAGACAAACGATAATTGAGTAAAAGACCGATAAAGCGACAACGCGAGTCAAAATTAAACGCTCAGTATCTCCGGTCGGATACCGGTAACGTGACATTCCGCCACAGCGCATCTCCACATCTCTCACACAAAGACGTGCAGCACCCCAAAGTTACAACACTGAACGTAACTCCAAATAAACCTCACTTTCGCTATCTCCAGCCGAAGGGAGCTTACCTTGAGCCGAACCCGAGGCACTGCCGAGCGGGAAGCTTGTCAGACCAGAGCCGCCTCTCTCTCCGGAACACCAGCTCCTCACAGCTCTGAACCCGAGAGCCCAATCTCATCCGCTGATTCAGAGGCAGCCATCTGGAATGATGCGGGGACCGGTTCGCTATTCTCTCCGCGCCCTCTTCCCCTTTCTCCCTTTCTCTCTCACTGCGACACGGATTAAAGGAGCGCGGGGGAGACGGGAGGAGAGACGGGACTGGAGACGGGAGGAGAGACGGGGCTGGAGACGGGAGGAGCGCTCAAAAGACGAACTGAAGAGAATATCCCGAGAGGAGCGCTGAGACGTACGACTCCCCTCCACTGTCACCAGTGACTGAATAGTGCCGCTGCTGCCGCTCTCTGCGCTTTAGCTCACCTCCAAACAGAAAGAGAGAGAGAGAGAGAGAGAGAGAGAGAGAGAGAGAGAGAGAGAGAGAGAGAGAGAGAGAGAGAGAGAGGGATAGATGATGAGTGATTGGCACTTTATGTTATGATATGTAATGTAACGTAAGCTGCATAGTATAATATGGAGTGTGACAAATGCTAATACTTTTCTATTATGGTAGCCTATCCCCAGCTACCAATTAAATTCTTAGTTTAATAATGATGATAAGCATAAGAACATAGTAGTAGGCTATAGTTTAAATGGCAACTGATTTATAAAAATAAATTAGCGTTACTAATTTTAAAAAAATAAGTAATTTTGTCAGACAACGAAGAGCAAAATCCTGTTAACTGATACCAAATATTATACAGTATTTTTAAAAGACACATGTATTGTTCAAATGTCTTATATTTATGTATAATTTATATAGTATGTAAAAATTAAGTAAATAGTAAGGGTGTGTAGCGTATATTTCAGCAAACACTTGTGGTAAAATATTTGTTAAATATATATATATATATAAAAATATATATTAAATGGTAAAATATTTTTTAATTATGTTTTTGATAAGCAAAATAAAAATGATCTATTTGTTTATGCTTGCCGAATGCATTTATGCTTTTTAAGTTTATCGTGATGCGCGTCACCTTTTTATACTAAAAAGAGTAAGATCCATAATATTTCTCAGACAAACACATTGTCCCTGCTGGGCAGTATGGTGGTGTATAATTGAAGCATTATATTTTCCTCAAGAAGCATGCTCGCTTTAGATTCCTGTTATTACAGACTCAGAACATTAATAAAAATCCAATATTAAAAATAGCCACAGCACGGCGGGCTATGGGACAGATGAGAATAAAAAACCTGAATGTATTTGTTAAACAGACGCGTGTGATTTCCTTTTCAAAGAAAAAATCCTCCAGTCCCAGATCATCATCCTAACATCATACTTCTCTTTGCATTTTATTCCAAAGCCCTTCGGAATCACTCAGTCTGGTTTCCACGAGTAGGATTTTCTGTTTTGCGTTTCGTAAATCAAAACGGTTTGAGGGTTTAAATCAAAATGAATCAGGACAGTGCTGACTGCTGCGGAAATGCTAAAGGCAACGTGGACCAAACTGTTCTGCAGAATTAACCACGACTGGGATAAAAAGATTGATGTGATTTTACACGGGTTTTAAAGGGAGGTACAGTTTTAGTTGACGCTTAGAGATTTTTTAAAACTGATAATATATGAAGAACCATAAACTATTATAGCCATAAATAACCTAGGAGGTCATTAGAGACGTTTTTACGATGCAATACAACAAACACGAGTGCACTCCGCGATTCAAAACCCTGTGTGATTCGATTAGAACAAACCAGCACTCACTATGGGCATGCAAACACATACACACGCTCAAAGTTAAACAGCTATTTAAAGCAGGATGAGAGCTTCTGTTGGGTGGCCTGCAAGTCTGATGAGCTGATACAGACAGGAGCCAAAGAATCTCTCACACACACACACACACACACACACACACACACACACACACACACACAGTTCTTAGATACTCCGAAGAGGCAGCATTAGTGTATGCCTCATTTGGGCCAAATGTGATGGTCTGGCAAGCGTTCAGCTCTCCTTCCTCTTGCTCTCCCACCACTCCTCTCCATCCCTGTTTCCCTCCCTGTCCATTCCTCCCCTTTCTCCCTTCTCCCTCCTTCCTTTCTGGAGCTAATGGGGCTGAAAGCTTCCAGCAGTTCTTTGCTAAAACATGCGTTTAATTTGATTATTTACTACCAATTGTTTTCTGCCCTATAGAGTCTGAAGAAAGTGAAAAAGAGAGAGAAGGTGTATGTTTGTGAGAGAAAGACAGAGGGGAATATGTGTGTGAAAATCGTAAGTGAGAGAGAAGGAGAGAATGCTGTGTGTGTGTAAGAGGGCAATTGTGTGTGTGTGACGAGTGTGTATTGTGTGTGTGTGACAGGGGAAGCCCAGCTTGTATTTGTTATTCTAATTGAGGCTCCTCAGTTGTCTATGGATCCATTGTGTTGCACTCAAGTCATCCGTTCAGATTTAAACCCAGGACCCTTTAGAACACTTTAACTTATCAAAACCATCCCCCACATGAAGAAAAGAAAATTATAGCAAATTATGAACTGCCTCAAACATTAGCATGTTTAATATACTTCCTATTAAACTCGAAACTAAAAAAGTTTCACCTCTAAAGCAAAATCTTTCTAGCACCTATTTGGAACTATGTATTGCACCAATGCTGCATGTTGTGTAATGTTTCATTATGAATTGAATAAATTATAAGTTATAAGTCTTCTTAAACAGCTACAAGCAAGGAATAAATACATGCAATCGGTTTGATTCAGCGATATTAAGTAAGGTTTTAACTATTAAGTTGTAAACATTTTTGGCTACCATTCTCAGTAATATAATATAAATGCAACTCATATATTTTAAGATTTGACGCAGCTCTGAATTTCCATACAAAAGTGTAGCTGACAAGTTACAAAGTACTTTTAAAATTGGCTGTTTTAAAGATGCAAAAAATCAGGCAATGTCTGCAAGTCTGCATAAACTGGAAGTTGTTACCAACTTTGAGTATATTAACATATTTCCAACAGAATAATGAATATAGATGGAGAAGTTTTACGACATCCGACTGATGTCATCAAACAAAGGAATGCTTTTCCAGAGCATCACAAAGTAAAAATAAATAAATAAAAATCTTGTATTTGGTTGTAAAATGTATATAAAATTAAATGTATTACTTATTGAATTAAAGCACAATGATCAAAATAATTAAAATAAGAATAAGAATAAATGTAATAATAATAACACTTAAAAGATAGCATAGCTGGCCACCATCATAATTTGGGTTTTGGATACTTGTCCTCAAGCACTGAATAATGATATGATATTTGTCCCACATAGGCTGCCTCAATAGCTACGTCAGCAAAAAGAAGAAAAAAAAACCCCTGTTGATCGAGCAGACAGACTGTGATAGTGAACCAGCTAGACCAGCAGCAAACCAGAATTAAACCGCATAAACCAGCATGGAAATTCATGCTGTTGTCAGCTGTTTTTCAATGGCAAAATGTCTCTGTAATATTTCACTTGAGCTGGCTTACCATCAAAGCCAGGGAAAAAAATGAATATTTGGGTCATGTGAAGGAGACTCAATAAGGTCGTAAACCCTATGCAGAGGTGACCCATTAATAACAATATACCTCACTTAAGAAGAAAAAACAGACTTGGTTTTACATAGTAAATTTTAAATACATTTTCTGACCTCACTGCCATTTTTAATAAAATTTTGTTAATTTTTTTCCACCTGGCAACCTCCGTTTGAAATGGTGAATATCAGATGCAGCTCAATGTTTATGCACATACTAACAATAAATGTAAAGTCACATTTTAGCATCACAATTATAGTATGTTATATCTTTCTTTTCCAGTCTTCACAAACAGACACACACACACACAAACACACACACCCACACACACACACACACATTCAAGAACATCGCTACTGTGTGATCTTTCTATCAGGGCTTCAAAACCCCCTGCTTGCTGTCAGGGTATTGCTGTTGATTCATGTCTTTCTTCCTCTTTTACACCATCAAAAACACACGCACATACATACACACTCCTCTGAATGAAGGCTTAACACTCTATGCTGTAATTGAGGCCATGAGATATAGAGCTCTCTAACACAGAGATAAATTCCCTGTCATCCCCTACCTGCGCTTTGATTGGTGAAGAGATAGCATCACTATGACAGCCAACAACTATACTTCAAGCAGCCTGTCAGCAGACACACATCATTTTCCATCAGCAAATCAGCCAGGCTTATCTGGGAAACGTTCTCTTAACGTTTTTGAGTGTTCTTCAGGCATCCTTGACAAGCACTTTAAATGGGTCCTTAATAGAGGTAGATTAACCTAGGAAAAACTAAATAAATAAATAAAAAAAATCAGATGGACTTTTTCATTGCTGGAAAGTTTACAATAAAGCTGAAATCCTTTTTTATAATAATACAAGTACTTGATTTAATCCCTGTTTAATGTGTAAGTTGATTGTAGTTGCATTTTCAAAACATTTGCACAACCAGAAACATATGAATTTAAGTAAAACTAAATAAATTAAAACTATCATGAGTGATAATCACATCAGAAAAATTATCTGGAATTTTTTTTAATTGTAATTGGAAATTACACTTTCAATCAAAATGTTTATATTACGTATAATTATTATTATACATTTTTTTAAATATTTGTTCAGTTATTTGCGCTATGTTAAACATTTAAAATAAAATAAAATAAAATAATGACCTATTTGCAGTAAACCAATATTTGGTTATCTATTAAACACAATTTAATTTAATTACATTTTTGACAAGTAGTATTTCGAAGCAACATTTTTAGGTTAACCTTATCTCTACACGTACCATCCAGTGAGTCTTAAATAAAGCAATACAAAATATATTTTATTTTAGCTTTATTTAAGGGTCACTGGATGGTAAGTGTAGAGTTAAGGTTAACCTAAAAATAATAAACAATAAACAAAGATGGTAGCGACCGAGGTTCCATACCATGGGGTTGAACGTGCCAGCCAAGCAACTAACACAGTTTTTTCCAATTCTGTTTGGTGCTGCAGAAATGGTCCACAACAGATTAAAGTTTTATTGCTAACACACTTAAGACATCTTTATGAACTATGGTTATGAATGCAGAGGACTGTTTATGCTTGAGAGTAACGGACCGTGATTTCCCTCAGCATTATCCATCATGAGACCAATGCAAATGAAAAGCCTAGAATTATATACGTAGCATGTCTGAATTGATCAGCTATTTTTAAACAGTTAGTAAGGTTTCTGTACCTCAGCTCCCTTTAATTGGAAGAGATGGTTATATTAAAACTTCACAATGTATAATCTTAGTTGATGTCAGGTGAAAATAGGACTTTTAGAGATGTAAAGACACTGTGAGCTTTGTACTATTGGAGAAAGTACTGGATTATTCTGTTCAAACAGAATCTAGTGGAGTAGAAATAAAAGAGCTTCCTGCATGCAAGACTACACAAATACAAGTTTTTGAAAACACTTTGAAAAAAACTAGTTTGAAACAATCAAGAGAAAGTGCACTTCCATTTCACTTTTGACAAGCAACATGGTGCATTTTTTCATTTCTGCCTGAGTTAGTCACACAGGAAGTCGCTTTAAAAAAATGGATGCTTTGTATCATTAATAACTGATGTTCCCTCCATTTCTAAATAATTCTTATAGAGTTTAGTGTTGACTTAACCGATAATATATGCAGTGTTCTAATATTTAAAACATTATTTCTCAGCAGTAAAATAGCATAAACATTACAAGACACAGAAATTCTAAGGAAACAATAGTGCTTTCATCTACAATACACCAAATACTGAAAACAGCAATGCACCCCTCAAATTGTGTATTCTTCTTATAAAGCACTTGCAATCCATCACATTGTACCTCTTATTTTATAAACCTGTCCTCAGGCCAGAGCAATAGGCACACACATATTTTCAGTTGATCAATGCCTAAATGACTCCTGAAATGACTTTCTTCATTGATCAGTTTCAGTCTAACTGAATCAAAGTAACCACAATTGCGCATATCCACCTACCCAGTAACAGATGAGAACGAGCTAAGCACATTAGGCTGACCTAGTGTCACTTAAAAGAAACCCTTTTGTGTAAAGAGAATTTCACTGGAACTGCAGAGTTTTTAAAACATGAAAGTATTTATCAACACCATTTACTGCATCATGTGTTTCAATATTACAAAAGCTATACAGATTCTTTGCATTTTTGTCGTATTTCTTTCCAGTTGGTGTGAATGTGTGAATGTTTTTAGTACACTTGTCATTGTGTCAGGAGACCAGCACACAGACAGTTACACACACACACACACAAACAGATTTGTTCTTGCTCACCTACTCACTGACTCAAGTTTTTGTGACAGATAAATGTCGGTGTCATTAAGGTGTGCAGCGGAAACCTCACTTCGAAGCATTACTTTATTTGTTAATCTGTTTGGACAAGCAGCATTCTACGATTTTCAGCACTGGTAAGTTTCACCGATTGTATCCCTCCTTTTGGTCTTTGATGAGTACCATGCAGTATGTAAGTGGTTCATCGAAGTGTTTTTGAGGACAGCTAGGGTCCTACAGAGACAATATATAGCTGCAACAATCCACTTAGGCTAAATGGGAGAATGCCAATATGGTGGCTCTCGAAAAGGAAGCCCTGTCTTCCAAAAGAAAAAAAAAGAGCCAAATACCAAATGAAAAATTTGCTAATTCATTTTCTTACAACAGTTCTTGCTGTTTGATGATGCTTGGAGTCATAAAACTCATGCTCAACATATAAAGCCTTTCAGTGTCTTTTGAGGATAAAATTTTATTGCTGATTTAGAATATGTTGACGTAAATTTGGCAAGCAGTTTTTGAAATTTCAGTATTTTTTATTCAGTTATATGAGTTATACTTACATGACTGAGCTATACAGACATTGTACATCAGAATGGAGGGGAAATCTTTGTTGAACACTGTCCAGATCATCCTTTAGATGTAAAATTTGATGCCACTACTGTACTTTATATAGCAACCCAGGTAGGTACATAACGTTGTAAAAAATGTGCATATGCTGACATTTCAGCAAAATTATGTTACTGTCCAATGAGTGTGGCTTTCTGTTTTATCTGTAAATCTGGCAGCCTTTAAATTACGTTGCTTATAGCAGCAGTTGTGTGGAGCTAAAGGGTTAATGCTATTGCATTTGAAAATAGCATACCGCCTACACCAAACATTACTGTAAAACCTATAGACAGTAATAACTGAAACAAATGTGAGATAAAAACATTTACCGACGCAACCTTGCCATTTTTACTTGCTTCTGCAAATCGCCTATCTTGACTTGTATTTGAATGCTCTGCATCGCAAGCGCAGTACTGTATGAGGTGAGCCAGTGAGCAAGTTAACCACATGAAAAAATACACAGGGAGCCGGTTATGTGATGCAAACAAAAGAGTTTTTAGGTCATAAGAAACCGTGGTAAAATTAGCCTTTCGAATCAATAATCTGTCATTATAATCATATCTGTGAAGAGCAATGCAAGTTGTTTTATATATCCACTACATGTAATGCAAACAGTTCATAATGTTCAAGGAACCGTGGGAAAACAAGTATTTTGAATCAATAATCTGTCACTGCAATCATTACACTGTATCGGTGAAAAGGAATAAAAGGTGTTTAATGGTGTTTTAATTGAGCTTTGCAAAATGTTAATCACGTTTTTGTAGTGAGCTTATGCTGCTTACCAGACATTTTCCAAAATATGTTCCACAGAAGAAAGAATGCCATAGGTTTGGATCAACTTGAGGATAAGTAAACATTAAATTTGACTGTCCCTTTAAGTGTGATCCTCACATATTATGTACGTGCGATTTAGTAGAAACTGTGATGAATATTTTGTGTTTGAAGTGTCGAATGCTCCCTGCTGTTTTATTTTTTGATAGAGTCACGGTAACAAAGTTAAAGGTGGTGGCCGAGGCTGTCGATAATAACAGAGCGATTTCCTCCGGCAACTTCAGGGCCTTATTCATTATACGACAACCAAAGCAGAGCTTCACCGCTTAAGGAGAAGTGCTCATCTTACCTCAGCCTACACCCACCTCTTCACTTCTGCCCCACTGATAGATACATCTAGAGCAAGAGATGGGCCGACTGTAAAAGGTTAAATGAAAGAGATGAGACAAAGGGAGGCAAAAACGAGAGAATGACGAGTGTGAGAGAGATGTAGAGAGGAGGCAGAGAGAGCAGAGAGAGAGAGATAGGGATCGATGGACTCTAGTAATTACATGGTGATTTATGACTGAGAGGTGCAGTAGCTCGCCTTTAATTTCACACCGTAACTCAAGTTTTTTTTTTTTTTCATTTTTTCCCCATGACTGAGCAAGGTCAGTGTGTGTGCATGTGTATGTGTGTGTGTCCAGGGGCAGATCATTTACACACTCCCCACTTCTGCTGAGTAGCTTCCCTGTCACTGAGATATGATCATTCTGGACACGTTTTTCACTGCCAATACAAGTCATCTCTCTTTCTCTCTCTTCCTTCCTCTCTCCCACCTCACATTGTCTCTCCTGTTTTACTTCTTTTTTTTCTCCATCTTTCTCCCTTCCACCTCCCTCCTTGTCTCTCTCTCTCTCTCTCTCCATCACCCTGGCCAAACCACTTTACTTTTGGCAACTGCTCTTTTGCTGAGTGCAGTAATATGAATATGATGACACGGAGGGCTCAGGCAGTAATCGCATATTTGGGATCTGATAACTGATTTATTAAGCACCCGTGACAGCGAAATGTTTTCTCAGCATAAAGTAAACGTTTCATCTCACAGACCTAAAGCAGTAAAATCGGAATCGACCAGTGATTTTGTAGTTTCTCAGACTTGTATTTCTGACCATCATTGTTTAGTGGTAAGTTTGTTACAGTGGTTTATGCAGTGATGTAAATGCATACATATCCTTGCCTTAGGATTATAATCTATCTACATTCTGAGCAGTTTTAGACTTGTGTAGATAGATCCCTTTTTATTAAAAAAAAAAAAAAAAAAGGTCAATAACTTACACTGAAACATCGCATAATGTAAATAAGATTAAGAATAAGAATAAGAATACTCAATTTTAGTGTCACATGATTCTTCAGAAAGTATTTTAATTTGTTGACTTGGTGCTCAAGAAACAATTCTTGCTATTATTTAATAAAACAGCAAAATGAATAGAAATTTCAAAAGAACAGCAGTTCTGTCGGAATAATATTAGTTTATTAAAAAAAAACTTTCTACCTCATATACACACACACACACACACAATGTGTCATATTTCTAGTCATATTTTGTCAAGATTATTAAATAGTTTTATTACATATTTTTGAACTTTCTCTTTCTCTGTTATTGCAGATGAAATCTAAAAACATCCCTCAAGAAGAAGTCTTGTCAGTAATTACGTTAGTGACATTAACACCGGTCTCGTGAGAGTTTTTTGTTATCAGTAGCGCTGCACCAAAGGGCATCATCTCCCAAGTAACAACCTTTCATAAATCCAAACCGAAATAATCAGTACATAATGATGCTAATAATATATGTAATATATAAACAGAACCCAAATTTCAAAACTGTCACGCACTTCATTGAAATGACATCTTTTAAAGAGTCACTTAAGACACTAAAATCCACAATTTAATCATTATCTGAGACAGAGGACATAATATTCACCTCATATTGTACCGAGAAAAATGATCTGGTGTGACTTCCGTGGCAGTTTGATGAGTTGTATCTTTTTTAAATGCCTTCCATTCAGAGTGCAGAATATAATTATATCAAGTCAAAAGAAATGACACGAAATCTGGGCAAAAATAGCTGAGAATTTAAACGTATGTGTGGGAGACAGGTTTCAACTTTTTTTTTTTTTTTTTTTAATCTAATCGTGAACTGCTATTTGAAAACTCTGAGGAGTAACACTGAAACAACACAGACGTACCGCTCTATAAATTGCCTTGTGGCTGTGTAACAGTGTGTGTAGAGGGTTATTGTGTTATTAGCGTATGGTTAATGTGTGTGTCAGGCACAAGTGTTCTTGTGGCTTAAACTGTAAACATGTTTAAGAAAGCACGTGGGTCTGTGGGTGTTGTGGAGCTGTGTGGGAGTTTGACATGGTGTGTGTGTGTGTGTGTGTGTGTACGTGTACGTGTACATGTAAGTATTTCTGTGTGTTAAGGTAGATCGTCACCTCGGTTGCTGTTGTGGTGAACCACATCCCTCTCTCCCCTCCTCCATGTTTGTGAGGAGGACGTAGGCGTATAACTGCCGACACACACAACCTGCGTTTTCTTATAAGTCTTGATCATCCCTTCTTCACCAACTCTCTCTCTTTTGCTTTCTCTTTTGTACCAGTCATAATTTAGCCACAATTTACTCATCGCTATGCTGCCCTGAAAACCATGCGATTCTCTTTCTTAAGTAATTCAGTAAAATTTTAACATAGCTCAATAATTAAATCAAACTTACATTTACAAATAAACACACATGTTGGTACACCTATCATTACAAGGAGTTCAACCGTTTTTATGTTGATGATATTTGATATATTAATGATATTTTCTATACATGCACACATGTGCGCAGACACAGGCACACATACACAGAGAGAGAGAGAGAGAGAAAGAGAGTACAAAACCCCCCTTTTAATATACATAATAGTGATAAATAGCAATAAAATAAAATATAGCAAAATTAAATAATAAAATGAAATAAAAAAAGACTAAATAAAAAAAGAGATGTTTGATGAATTAATAATTTAGAATAAACAATAATATATAAAATATTTTTTCTCTTTTAATCTATTTATCATAGTTACAGTAATAATCATAGTTCACAATCATAATTCAAAATAATATTTAAAAAATAATCAATAAAATAAAACAAAACACAAAATCAGCTTATTTCACATTTATAATAATAAGAAATATATCTTTAGCATGAGTGTTGGGGAAAGTTACCTTTAAAAGTAATACATTACAATATTGTGTTACTCTCTAAAAAAGTATCTAATCATGTTACTTATTTAGCTTGTATGTAAA
The DNA here is from genome assembly GCF_018831695.1 of Puntigrus tetrazona. NCBI lineage: Eukaryota > Metazoa > Chordata > Actinopteri > Cypriniformes > Cyprinidae > Puntigrus > Puntigrus tetrazona. Next base: position 12,018,961 of record NC_056699.1, read on the forward strand.
GTAATGTGTTACACTACTTTTGTGTCCCTGTTTAAATATGAGCAGGGCTTGATTGCTTTGTTTCATTTAGTTCCATTTATAGCAAATAGTAAAAAGCCTCTCACATCAAAAGTGTAATGAATAAACCTTAAGCTGAAGGAAAAGAAAATTCATGTCTGTACAGTAGAATATAGAAGAAGGTTCAATACACTTCAGCAAATAAAAAACTATGAAGCACAATTGTTAAGTCATTTTTGCTTATTAATATGGTTCAACTGGATCTTCAAAGGTCAGCAGCAAAGACATTGGTAAATAAAAATATATCTAATTTAGATAAGATACAGTTGTATTAAAATATTTAATTATTACAGTTTGCGTCATGTTTGCATTTCACTGTTTTAATTCATTTTGATGAATGCTAAATCTATTTTTTTTTTGCAAGAGAGATGAATTAATGCACATTCACATTTAGTCTAGAACTACACTGTACGGCTCTGACCTTCTGATTTCTCTCAACATGGGGTCGATAAATGGGAAAACAAAGTAATTAAGACATTTTCTTGTAAATTAAAAAGTAATGCGTTACTTGAAAAAAATAATCCGATTACTTGTAATGCATTACCCCCAACACTGTTTACCACCAGATCCTTATAGTAGAACGCTTTCTGAAGGATCATGTGACACTGAAGACTGGAGTAATGATACTGAAAACATCACAGGATGGGGAACAAAACTTCACAATATTACTATTGTAACTGTATTATTGATCAAATAAACTTTGGTCTTGATGAGCATAAGAGAGCTCTTTGAAAAACACAAAACAAAATCTTACTGATCCCAAACATTTTAATGGTAAGGTATCTTCACAAACTCAAGTGAACCACTGAATCATTTATTTGAACCATATAATCATGAATAAAATTGCACACCACCCATGCAGTCCATTATATTCTTAAAAGACCTGTGTCAGCATTTGCTTCATCTCACAATTAAAGATGAAAAAAAGACTTCCATATTATTCTAAACAAAGAAATGAATTATTCTTGCCCTCCACAGTAGCTCTTATTTTCACTCAATTGCACTTATTCAAACTTGGTTGGTCCCAATCAGTTCAGAACAAATAAAAAAAATTAGTTTGAAAGCCGGCACAGCATGGTTTCACACAATGAAGCTAATTTCTATCAGAGATAAAACTTTGCGTAATTGATTATTACTGTTTTTCTGTTATTAAACCAATGTATACAAAGTGACCACTAATCTCCTTCCAATTCACAAAAATGCGCACACACACACACACACACACACACACACACACACGTCTCCGAAGCTAACCTCTGTTGCAAAATATATGAAAGTGGGGCTCTAGAGCTTCACCAGTGCTTAACCCTGCAAGAGTGTATCTGTGTGTGTAGGTTGTAGTAGCCTGTTGTGCCCCAGGCAAGGCAGTTAGCATTCAGCTCAGAGGCTTGCAAAGGCTTTCAGGAAAAAAGGGCTACACACCACACTCGCACACATACATGTTGAACTCATGCGCAGGAAGACATCCACACTTTTTCGGCTAACTATCATACATTAGCATATGTGGGTTGTTTACACTCCTGTCCCATGCTGTGTGACTGCGGGAGCGTGTCTGGATCTTAAAGAAAATCAACCACATAGATTAGATTCACTCCGCTGAAAATTAATAGACAATAGTCTCCTTCACACTCTCCTGATAGACGCACACACACACGGCTCTCACTAGGATCCCTGCAGAGTTTTTATTTTCCTCAGAGGCCAAAACTTTCCCATAGCACCTGCCGCTTTAACAAAGCAGACACACACAAAACTAATGTTACACACCACACTCATTTTAAGTGGAAAAAGTCAGATGTGAAGCACCAGGACACACACACACAACACACACACACACACACACACACACACACACACACACACACACACACACACACACACACACTGGAGTAGAGCTGTGGCTGATTGGATTGGTTAGTCCTGCACCTTTTTTCATTTTTAAGAATTTCAGTGGCTTTCTAGTTGAGATGAGATACTAATGCAGAAAAAAACACTTTTATCAACTTTGTAATTTTTTATAAATGCAAAATATATGTTTATGGGTTCAAACACTGACATAGGTTTGCAATAAATCAAGCAAATTTACAACTGGATTTGAGATGATGAAATAAATTGATGAAATATCAAGATAGAAAGTCACATTTATGAGAAATAAAGTTGCAATTCTGACAAATCAAGCCACAGTTATAATATATAAAGTTGCAAAAAAATCATTCCTTCAAGGAATTGTTCAACCAAAATGAACATTTGCAAAATCCATGATCATTGCTCAACAATTTAGTCCTCTGCAGTGAATGGGTGCCGCCAGCATGAGGATCGTACAAATGTCACTATAATCTATTTTGAATCTATAATATTTCTCCCCCATTCACTACAGAGTATCAGTTGGTTAGCAAGCGCTAACTTCTCAACATATGAGAGAAAGGACATATTGGACAAAAGTTTTCTATTGTTCCATTTAATTGACAGCTCATGGATGTAGAGCTAAAAAAAGAGACATTTGAAGATAGAAAAGGACTTCCACAAAATACCAAACCCACTGAGGTTTATGATATTTTTTGCCCCGCACAAAGCCACATTTGCCAAGTTGCAATTAAAATCTATAAATCTAAAATATATAATATAAGATTCCATTGACTTTTGTTTTTATACACATAAACAGTAGTTATTGTTATGAACACTACAGCCCAACTCTAACTGAATTGTATTATTGTTATATTGTACATTATTTACCTTATACTGTTTAGGTCTTTCACAACCGGAGGTTTTGTCAGATTTACCTTACTTTTTGGTACAAATTTGTCCCCTTCACACTAAAGCCTTTTGGATCTCTGTGAAAATGATCACACACTTTCTCCATATTTCAGTTTGAGTGTTTTGCCATTCTTCTTTCATCTAGCCCACCTTTATAGTTTGCCGTGATTTCCTCCTCCTTCCCTCATTTTCACCAGTTCTTTCTCATTCCCTGCAGCAGTGTTTGGCCAGCAGTGAAGGACTTTAATTTATAACTGCTGTAGAAAGATTAATTTCAGTAGCTGCTTAATTGGCCTTGAAACAACTTCCATTTAGAAACCAATCACAACACTGCTGCCCACCACTTGGCATGATGGGTAAAATCTCATAGTCATCTCCTTTAAAGAAAAGATGGTTGTGACTGTAACGGTAAAGGATTGTAAAAATACTACAGCAAAAAATAATACATCTGTAAGTAAAAATAAATTGGTTAACCGCAAGTTCCTTTACTATATACAGTAAAAAAAACTGTAATGGCGTTTCATGTAATTTTACAGTAAAATATAGTTTTTGGGAGTGAAAAAGTGAAATTTTTTTTCCAAAATGCAAACCAATTCAAAATTAGAAAAACTTTTTATTTTTTTCTTACCATTTATATTCATTAGGGTTGTATGTTACATCTAATGTTGTTAAATTAATATTTCTCAGGGTTTTCATGTGCATGGTGTTGTTTAATGTTTGTGTGAATGACGCCTTCTATATTTGTACGTATTTTATAAAGCTGTTTGTGATGAGCTTTGGTTCATCATGTGATTTTCTCATCACCATCTGCTTTTGGTGTTTTTCAGTGTATTGCAAAGTTAATAAACAGATTTAAAATGTCAGTGTATTACAAATGATCAATGCGTTACAGTGGTACTAAACAGATTTCAACTTAAATATACTATCTTACAGGTGTTATATCAGTTAATAAAATACATTTTTTAAATGACAATTTAGGTTGAATCCGTAGTTTTTTAGATCCATATTTTTATTTATTTATTTTTTAAAATGTAGGTTTTAGTTCAAACTCCCTGCTGTAAGGATGGCAGGAAGGAGACAAATGTGTGTCAAGAATACCCATCCAGCAATTCAATGAAAATCAACCTGTTCCACTTTTTCGGTAACCAAAAATTAAATGTAAATAAAATATAAATTAAGTAAATGGCTGGATGGACAATAATGAACAATAACTACCTTGATTATTAACTGTTGATTATAAAAATATGTCTAACAGGATAGTGAATAAAGAGCTAATTAAAAATAAATTCAACGTCCATTGAGGGATTACCATTATGAAATTCACATTTTTAAATATATTTTTATTTGCCAACAGCTTTGCCATCCGATGCAAAAAAGAGGAAGGGTAGTTAATGATGATATGCATTTAACGGCTGAGGAGAAATATCACTTATATTGCTAAACACAAACACACACACACATAAAGAATGTATATTAAGACACATGATGGGTATTCTGTATGGGATATTTCCAAGAAAGATTGGTGTGTTTTATACAATATCTGGTGTAGTAATGGATTTTCTCGAAAATTTTGAAAATAGCAACCAAAAAAAAAAAAAAAAAAAAAAAAAAAAAGAAAAGCAGCTGGTGGACCTCGAATCAAACTAAGGCTGAATCCCACACCGAGCCATGCAGCGGAAGGTTTGAGACTCCCTTTCAATAAACCGGTAAGCTCAGTTTACTCTTCACTTGCTTTGACTTGGAGCTGATTTTGCAGTTTTGCAGTACTCCCTCCTCACAGACAAAAAAAAAAAAAAAAAAAAAAAAAAAAAGATAGCATACTGGAATTTGATTCAGCCTGCTGTACTTGATGCTGAAATGTAGCTATCTGGCAATTTTAAAAATATCCTCAGAGCTTATAAAATTGACTCAAAATACATTGCTACATGAAAATTTTATCAGCACATCATTTTGAGCAAAATTTAAAAATACAGATGGATCTTGGCTTTAGCTTGAGCATCCTGCAGGCTGTTTCTTTTATGAATATCAACATATTACAAGAAGAGAGATGTTCTTTCATATTCTACTGTTTAAATGCAGACTAAATCATTCTTTCCTTGCAGTGCTTGCATCACTAGGAGACTGTTATACCTACAACCAAAAAGAGGAATACCTAACAATAACGCTTCCTAAGGATTCTTTTGGTAATAAAATCTGTTTGATGAACAGTTCTTTTTTCTTTATATAACAGCATTTTAAAAATCTTAAGAAACATTTTTTCCACTATTACAACATTTTGTGAAATGGAAAGGCACAAGGATGTTAAATGTTCTTCGTGGAACCAATGCCAGTACAAAACATTTATTTTTAAGAGTTTATACAGTAATGCATCTTTTTAATTTTAAAGAATATTTAGCACATATGAATGCTGGTCAATTAGTTTGCGGATCAATTAAAATCACTAAATGCAATGTAATGTAATAGAAGTAATATTTTTAAATAATTTAGAATTGTTTAGTCATCCGTGCATGCGATCCTTCATATATAAATCTAATATGCTGTTTTAGTGGTCAATAAATAATTATTGTTATCAGTCTTGAAAACATTTGTACTGCGTCATTTGTCTGTTATGTGATACATATTTTTCTTTGGGATTCTTTAATGGATAGTTTAAAGTGGCAGTGTTAAATTGACTAAGTTACATAAATCTCACTGTATTTATTACAGCAAGATATCAAACCAGGCTTTAGAGCATCCCTTTAACTTCCCGTCATCTTCTTGAGTGCCGCCCACTCTCTTCTGGAACTACATGGAAGACACTCGAAACAACACTGCAGGAAATGAAGAGGAGTATAGACTTGGCAACAAATGTGACACGGTAACATGCAGAAAGGATGGAGAGGTACAGCAGTCTACCGGCAGACATTAAAGGGCATGTCAAATTAACTTTCAAAAGTTCAGGGATGTGATAATAAGTCCAGCAGACCTGTGATGTGTATGAGGAGAGCTATGCCTATAAATACAAGAGTAATGGCAGTGGTATTCTTTCATGACAATAAATTAATGGAACCCAGGGGACTTTTTATACTGACATTTTAAACTAACTTTTCCAGGGTTTTTTGAGGAAACAAGAACCGAACGGAGAGAGAGAGAGAGAGAGAGAGAGAGAGAGAGAAAAAAAAGAGAGAGGTTGAAAAAGGTGAGAAAGGCAGTTTGCCAGAGAGTTGAGACGTTGCAGATAGATAGAGACATTTGAGTCCATCTCTATAATATACAGCACATATCATTCACAGCACTGCCTAATTCATTATCCACACTGCTGCGCAATTATGCAGCGTCGGCAATCCGGAGCACACACACTTTGTGTGTCACACTTTATCACCCGAGCTGAGGTCCGTCACACTAAATTACAGCGCCAATAAGACCTGTAGGCCAAAGCAAAGGGCCAGGCTTACACACACACACACACACACACACACACACATACGTACGAAATGCTATCACCTCCTAAAAGAGAGCGTGATGGTTACTCATTACTGCTCTGTTTATAAATGTCACGTCACGCGCTGCCATCGCACCTCTGCGGGCCGATTCGAGAAGCGGCTTTTTCTCATGCATCCCTTTATCCAGCTTCAATCACTCTGCGTCTTTCAATTTGGCACTTTGATCACCCCTTTCTCTCGGCGTTTCATTGTCTTTCCCTTCCCGCTCTCTCTCCATTTCCCTCTCGCCTCAATAAATGCCTCCGTAGAGACAATAAACAAAAACAACGACCTCTTTAAAAACCCTCAATATGGCTCACTAGCAAATGAAGTCGCAGGGGACAAATTACGGCGGCTCTTGTTAACGCCGACCTGCTTATTAATTCCGCATGTTTTTTTAAACGTCGGGTCGGGGCTGTATTTTAAAACGTCTTAATGGCCTCTGCCATTCCATTAACGTTCTGTTCCCCTTCTCTGCACTCTGACTGATGTGCAAGTCACCTAATTGCAGACAAATCGCTTTGCCACACACAATAATTTGGGTATTTTTGATGTTTAATTTTAGGAGCTGATTACGGGCAGGTCTTTTCCTTCCCTCTCGCTCGTTGTTTAACTTGAAGGCTATTTTTCTTTTGCATAAGGTGTGTAGTTTGTGTCTGTCTCACAGCACGCATACACAATGAGGGGCACTGACTGCGCGGGAGATTGATTTCATAAATCACGCGCTTGTTTGTAATGGCTTTCTTTCCCTGGTGCTCTTTTTTCACCCAGCAGCAAAAGCCATTCAATAAATGGCACGTCACTGTTGTGTGTAATGCACGGAGACAAACAGCAAACTAATGACTGTAATGGGCTTCGCTGAATGCCAGGGTTGCCAAGTTTCAATATGCACGGGGGTAGGGGTGTAGTATGTAACCTGCTGGGTGGAGGCCGGTTGCTTGTACATGGGTTTGGTGTGTGACGGGACGGCGCTATTTGAGTGAAGTCGGGCGGGTGTGTGTGTGCGAGGCAACTCAAACAACTCTCCATCTTAAGGGGAGTGGCGATGAAACATCCACTACTTAATTGTCACTTTAACCTTTAGACATTTTAAATGCGGCTGCCACCCCTGACAGCCTGTTTTAATCGATTTTCTCAGCGGAGAGAACTCTTTGGCAAATCATTGTGCATGTGTCATCTTGCCTCCAAAAAGAGTAAACAATAAATAAAATAAATATTGGTCATACCGAAATTTAAGGTCCGATTCTATGCCTAAATAAACTCCTAATTAGTTAAATTAGCTAAAACGGTTAGTAAGGTATTTGATAAGTTTAGGATTAAGGGCTCTAAAATGCGCTCATACAGAAAAAAGCAATACAAAATGTACTTTATTAGTACTAATAAACAGTCAGTATGTAGGTGTTCATGCATGTTAATAGTCAGCATCTGTATTTATGCTGTATGGGCCTTGTGAGATAATCCACATAAAACCATTTCCAGAATTGCAAGATTGAAAAAATATTTTTGAGAGATTTTTAAAATAATAATTTATTTGAATTAGCTAAGGTAAACTGAACTTTCATTTAAAAAATGTCAGGACGATATATAAAACTGTCCTGATATTGTATGGAAAAAAGGAGCCCCATAAAATAAATTATTAATTAAAAATAAAAATTTTGTAGTCTGGCATAATCTTTTACAAAGCAGTGAAGTTTTGTTCAAAAATTCTGGATACATTTTAAAATATTTATGTGCACGGGATGTAAAAAATAAAATGAAAACATGAAAAATCATACAGAGAGGTCAAAAGTCAATTTTTTTTATATATCTTACATGATATGGTAATTTCATTTAAGAAATGCACACCCAATGTGAATATAAAACCAACACTGATACAAAAGTACATTTCTCTAAGAACTTGTCGGATGTTTTTAAATATTTATAGTTTGAATATTTCCTTTTTTTTATCATATCTTATTTGTCACTGACCCTAATAACAAAAGATGTCAGTCCCCTCCATTATATAAAGCACTGGAGATGTTCTAAGCTGTAGGGAACAATTGATGCATAAATAAATTCAATTCTTTACGTAAGGCTTTAAAAATAAGACTACACATAATATCTTTTTCCAAAGACGGCGGCGTGATTCCAGACCAAGTGTACATACATGATGAATTTGGTTCGATCAAGATGTTTCATGAGCTGACTGCAAAATAAGCCACACACATTCAACACGATTTAGACTCGATGCTTACATTGTGCTAGTTTATTGTTTAGATATGTTGGACTTTAAGAGGAAAACACTACTTGGAAAGGTTAGCGTTTGATCCACTTTGTGACCCGCGCGTCTGTGCGAGTGGAAATGATTCCTATTCATGATGGGAAGTGAGAATTTGATTCCTGAAGTGACCAGCCTCAGGACAGCAGTTAGCTATTGCTAGGCTAACTGACATGTTAATGAGGCCATGAAAGCATTACTCTTGACTGCTAATCATTAAAACCCATTAGTGAAGCTCCTAAATAAAACAACAGGAACATTACACTGCATTCTCTCTCACTTTGACTCTATACACAAGACCAGGAAGTTTACAGTATCAGCATTCAAACAGACACTTTCTCCGTTTCTCTCATTTCTTCGCTGCTGTAAATGTCAGCATCTAGATTTCTCTTCATAAAGCTCACTCAACAGCACGGCTTTACTATAAAACGCATTTCAGACCTGTTGAAATCTCTCATTTACACTTAATAATATGATTTTTTTTATAGCTGGGCCAATGCACTGATATTTATTCACGTGATCATAAAACTGATGGTAAATTTGACAAAAGACAGCAGTTAGCCACAACAGCCTAAACACCATTAATGCAATATTTCCCCAGAATCATGCTAGAACCACCATTTTTGGTTCCACAAAGAACCATTCATTCAATTCAAGCTCTTTCTTATCCGTTTATAATCAAAAAATGTGACGCACCTTTATTTTTAAGAGTGCAATGGATCCAATATTACTGTTCAAGTTTGTGGCTTGTACGATTTTTTATACAAAAATACAGCAAAAAGACAAATTTTGTAGAATATATCAATTGTATTAGTATTTCAGTAATTGCAGTATGTTAATTGCATTTTTACAGTTGTGTTGATTTACATTTTTATGGAAATCGTGATTCTGTTTTTCACCATTCAGTGAAAGTTCAAATGAACGTTTATTTAAAAGCTTCTGCAACAATATAAATGTTTTTATTGTAATTTTTGATCAATTGAATGTGTTCTTGCTGAATAACAATATTCATTTCTTAAAAACAAACAAACATACTACTTGAATGGTAGTGTGAATATAAAAAAATATATTACAGCTTAAATATGGGAAAATAAAATTTACTACCAACTATCAATTGGTCACACTATTATAAGGGCCAATTCTGGCTATTAACAAACAATTAGCTGTGACATTTACCTCAATAAACTGCTAATTTGCCGTTTATTAATAAGGTAGTTGTTGAATTGTTGCTCAAATCACGAGAAAGGCATTTGTATTGCAGTTAATGTGTGCTCGTCCAGTAAACACAATTTCAACATGGCTACAGCAGCGGTAGAAAAGGTCTATTTTAACACTGTGGTGTTAAAGGTCTCTGTCGAGGAGTTCAGTGGTACATGTGTCCTATTTGTCTGGTCATTTTAGCTGCAGTGACTGTCTGGACTCGGTGCAGATCCAGAACTCCCCTGGGCATCTAATTAAAACAGGTCACAGGCATTTATCTAACAGTAATTACCCCTCACTCACTCACCGAGGAGAGAGAGACTGTTACAGACCAGGCTTCATAAAGAAACGAGAGAGAGAATAGGGAGAGATAGATGGATAAACAGTATTGATGGCTGAACAAATTAAGATTTTTGTATTTCTTTGAAATTATAACCAAAAGGAAGATGCATATCTACAGAGCTGGACACTTCCTGTTTTGTTTTCTATAACCACACAAAATACAACTTTTATCAGTGATGCTATTAGTTTTTAAATGAAAAATAACAATTGAATAAATGTCATTTTCACCTTTGTTCAAAACGATCATACTGACCAGTCCTAAAACAACATCCTTAGATTCAATATTTCGTTTATGTGAAATGTACAAAAAACATTAGTTGGCTTCACGACCGTGTACTTGCATTTAAACGAATCATTTAGTACAATGAACCTATTGTGTACATGTTTTACTTTTTAAAAAAACCTATATGTGATTACATCTGTAATACATTTTTGTACTTACATTTATAATTACACTGTTAAAGGAATAGTTCACCCAAAAATATTATATTATATTAATATCATGTTTTACTGACCCTGAAGCCATCCACAGTCTGAGAAATGTATCCTGGGTCTTCTGGTAATGTGGGTGGACAGCAGCCATTATTTTGAAGATCTGTAAATCGAATATATCCACAAATATACTTTGGCGTAAAACTAACATATATGCTTTAGGAGGATTATCACATGTCCTCTGAAGCAGATCGATGGGTTTTTGTAACAAAAATATTCCTAGTTGTAAAATTATACTGTAAATAATTGATGCATGTTATTTTTCAGGAGAACGCAGAGTCCCGGCTTCTTGGCTGACCTATGACTCTACGTATGACGCAACTTATGCCGTACATCAAGTCAGACGTCAGTCGAGAAGCCACAACTTGTTAGTTCACAGTGCACTGATGTTAACAAACACAAATAGTGATTTTAACAATGCATTAGTAAATGCTGAAATGAACTAATGTCAATAAATGCTGTAGAAGCATTGTTCATGTGTAGATAATGTTTACTAATGTTGTTAATCAGCGTTAACTAATAAACCTTGTTGTAAAGTGTTACCACAAAAACAAAAAAAAAGGTCTATAGTAATACTCAATTCATTCATTAATTTTACACATTTAAATGGAAGGTATGCTGAGTTAAATACAATCCAGCACTGGGTGAAATATTGATAAACCCAGCAATTTGGATTGTTCTCAAGCAACAGCTGAGTTTACCCAGGACTGGGTTGTACTTAACCAGGCATTTTTTAGGGGTATGTAAATAAAATAAAATAAAAATTACACTATGAAATAAGCAGGAGGTTGCACTCGAACATAGATATCTCTAAACAATAGACTAATCTAGTCCTAACCCATTACTCAAAAATCAGAAACTGAAAAAGATGCCGCGTGTGCATGCTCAATGTCACCGATGCCTCTGTCCAGACAGAGTGTCTGGCCACCAGGTGAGTGATAAATTGCACTGCTAAGAAGGAGGGATGCCTGTCTCTCTCTCTCACACACACACACACACACACAGAGTCCTGGCAGATGATGTGTGTCTCATCTAAACACCTCAGTATAGAGACATCACGTCAAGGTCACCTGTGCCAGCTAATCAGGCGTGCTTGTGTGTGACCTGAAAATCACATTCATTCATCGTGTGGATCGGCCAGAGGTTCCCACAAGGCTTAATAAACATACTAAATAATGTCTTACTAAAAATGTAAAAACAGAGGGATGGGGGATAGAAAATAGCATTAGCTCTGTTTTTAAGTAATGTCAGTTGAAACTGTATGCATGTCGACTGACATTAATGCATGGATGTCATTTTTTTTTAAAATATAATAAAACCTTATGCTATTATTACCTACTGTAGTTTCTTATTAGCATGGATATTATTAAAATATTGGCTGTTTATTAGAACTTATAAAGTACATATTCTGCATGACCATATTATTTTCAGTTTTTCGTTAATCTGTCTTATTAACCTAAATCATGAAAATAATACAGTTTATGAAATGTTTTTAAAAAATAACCTTTTTACATGTTCATGTTAAGTGCATTTTCAGCATTTTCGAATCCACAGGGCCCAATTTAGATGGTTGATGTTTAAAGTAAAAATATCTCAATATAAAAAATAAGGTAAAATTACTTGACAAATAACACTGGACAACATTTTTATAAAATAAATAGTTATTTATACAATAAAACATTTTATTTAATTAAATGTAACATTTTAATGTATCAGATTATAATTAAATGTATATTTAAATGTATTATATTACAAACATATAAAAAAATGATAATTGTTTTGCCATTTTATTTGTATTATTTTATTTTGTGTGTCTTTTCTACATTTCAGCGTTTAAACTGATTGGTGTCCTCGGGTAAACTCTAGTCTCTGCCTTCTTCACAGCAGAATAAATAAAGAATGATGTCCCAATTCAAATCATCTCAGATAAAGCTTCTCAGGTAAATCTCTCGCTCTGTTCTTGTTCTCTCGTCTCTTCGCCTCGCTGTCGCTCACTGTGTCACTGATGAGGCTGAAGTGTAAATAGAGACAGGGAGCGAGGAGATGTGACGGCAGTGTTCATGTGTTAAACTCGATAGCGTCGTCTCAGATAACGCACTGCACTTCCTTTCCTGTTCCTCCACATCAGAAGATCAGAGACAACAGAGGTGCATGCGTATGTGTGTGTGAAAGTCGCCCCCTCTAAACCAGATGAGCGGATGGGTGCTTTGAATTGCCTTCTAAAAACATATGCGCTTGCAAAGTACACGACAAATCTCTTCCACAAACCCTAAGGGTAGAGAATATGTTCACCTTATCTGGAAATTAAATACATTGATGTATGTGTGGGTGTACATACTTAGCTATACTTTGGTGACAAAACTGACAAAACCTTCATTTGCTTCAAGTCCTGAAAGGCCTTCATTTGGAAAAAAAATTAATAAAATAAAATAAAATAAAAAAAAATATATATATATATATATATATATATATATATATATATATATATATATATATATATACACACACACACACACACACAAAACATTTAAATAAATACAACACAAGTCAATTTCTGTCACTGATTAAATAATAAAAAAAGGTAATTGCAATTGTAATTGCAAACGGTAATTATCACAATTCAGAAAAAAAAAAAAATTGCAAGATAAAAAGCCGCAATTGTGAGATATAAACTCACAATTAGGAGATACATTAGGAGATACACTCATATATTAATAACTGTGGTATAAAAATGCACAATTAACGTAAATTATTATTCAAATCTGTATTATTATTATTATCATCTTATTAAAAGTATGAAAACAAAAGATATATGCACCTATTTAGATAACTAGTCAAATCTTCCCTCATCAGAACTATCCAACAACATACAAAAACAAGATATTATTAAAATTATTAATGTACAAAGATGAAAGTAAAGACTTCTGAATGAGTTTTGCTTTGGTCAGAGTTGGAGAGTGGGTGAAATCTCAGTGGGAGTTCAAAACAAGCTCTTTAGTTTCATAGCGCGCAAAACTACTTCATGCAACTGAGTGAGTGTCAGGCTTATTTAACGTTTCCGTCGATGAGAGAGTGAGAGAGGGAACGAGAGAGAGAGAGAGAGTAATATTAATAATAATTGTGGGTTTTGGCAGGTCTGGGATGTAGAGAAAGTTCAAAGCAACAATCACTCACCATTCAGTCAAACTGACGTGATCTATGTGACAGGCCTTGCCAAATCTCTTCCTCACACACTTACAGAGAAGTTAAAATAAACTCATTGCATGTTGGTTCAGCTGTTTACTAGATTGAACTCTGAACATTCCTTTACTCACACACACACACACACACACACACACATTAGACAGATAGACAAACAGACAGATAGACAGATAGATATACAACAAACATAATTATGCATGCAGATGTGTATGTTTGTTGTCTTTTCTAACACGTTTGTCTACGCAGTGGTCCTAAAATGTATTTGGAAACATTATATGAATTTCTGTGGATAGATTAAATATTAAATCAAATGGCATCTAAACCCATTATTCAAGAGATTATCCTTTTTTGCACTTGGGTCAATGACATTTAATCCTATCTGCTAATTTATTCAAATTAAAAGCAGTTCATGCATGCAATGACTGGAATACATATCTTATAAGATAAGCATGTTCTTAAATTTCAGCTTCTAAGGTTAAGAAAAAAAACATCTCATTCTTTAATAGAGAACATTATTAAACGAAAACACTATTATTGTTAATTATGATTAACATTAGCCAAGAATAACCAAAAATATGATTGAATAACAATATTCAAATACTAATAATAACTAATAAGTAGTAAAAATCCTTATTACATAACTAATAAGAACTAATTAGTAGTAAAAACCATCTTATTACATACTTTTTCCATCACATGGAAAAAAGAGCGTCTTTAGATTAGATCTAAAGAGTAATAATAAAATTAAAGAACATTTAAGAAAAATACTGTTTCAGTTCTGAGTTTTTCACAGACTTAGTAATTTTATGAACACAAAGAATGCATGCAACCTTTCCTATTTTTATATTTTCTTTAATATAAGATACATTTTTATTGTCGATGTCTTGCCTAACAAGAATTTAAATATTTCATTAAATTCAAATAAAATGCTATTTGTTGTAACAGTTGTTAAATTGGCCAGATATATTTTGAGCCACTGAACCACTGCAAAATTAGTAGTTTCTGTGATTTTACTATTTGTAGATGTGTCTGAACAAACTTAATATTTTTGTTTTATTCCAAAATCTACTGACTACTATTTTCCCAAATTCTAAACAAACATATATTTAGAGCTTTTATTTGTCGAAAAGTGAAAACTGGTCAAAATACCAAAAAGGTGCAGTGTTTTTATATCTTAAATAATGCAAAGAAAACAAGTTCATGTTTATTTTTAAACAGCTAAATACTAATGAAGAGTTCAGAAATCAATATTTGGTGGAATAACCCTGATTTTCAATGGCATGCTTTCACGCTCCTCTCCTAGCACAAAAATTCAAGCAGCTCAGCTTTGCTTGACAGCTTGTGACCATCCATCTTCCTCTTCATCACATTCCAGAGGTTTTCAATGGACCATGACAGGGTCTTGAACTGGTGGTCTTCTCTCCATAGCTTGACTGACCTGGTGCTGCACGGAGCATTGTCCTGCTGGAAAAACCAATCCTCAGAGTTGGAGAACATTGTCAGAGCAGAAGAAAGCAAGTCCTTCCAGATCATCACCAAATTTTGCAATACACCCACTGCTTGTAGGCCTGTCCAGGTCTCCATCTGAACATTAGACCCAGTTGTTGGGCATAGCCGAAACCTGGACTGAAGATGACCTTACTCCAGTCTACTACAACCCTTATGGTCTTGCAAACCTCAACCTGATTCGTCTTTGCTTCTGACAGATAAAGGGCTTTTTTCTTCAGCCTGTTTCGGACCATCCTCGTCACGCACTTCACCCCAGCTTCCATTCTTTTTGTAGGTCACCTGTTGTCATCCTGTGGTTGTTGAGTGACCTTTGAAGGAGTTGGCGGACATCCTGGTCAATGGAGAGTCGTTCTCAATGTCTGCAGCTTGACCTTGTTCTTATTAAGATTTGGTTTAGCTCAATCTGATCACCTAATCAGTACTTCATTTAGCAAACTGAGTTGGATTTCAACAGACATTGGAATAAAATGGCTGCGACACATGTAGAGATACTGATTTAAGAAAAGAGTTGTCTCTTAACTTTTCCCAGAGCTGTATGTGCATTCACTTCAAATGAAGGGTAACAAAGGAACCAAGGAAATAAAAAAATTAGCTGTCGCTTTGCTCATTCACTTTTTGTTCTTTTGTTAGCGGCAAACATGAGCCATCTCAAAA
Organism: Puntigrus tetrazona; assembly: GCF_018831695.1. Taxonomy (NCBI): domain Eukaryota; kingdom Metazoa; phylum Chordata; class Actinopteri; order Cypriniformes; family Cyprinidae; genus Puntigrus; species Puntigrus tetrazona. The sequence goes on from NC_056699.1 coordinate 12,034,885, forward strand.
AGATGTCCACCGCCCCTTAATACCAATTACATTTGCCTATCCTACCTCATAACGTAATGTGTGTGTGTGTGTGTGGTTGAAGCAGGGAGGACATGTGAGATGCGGAGGATGTTTAGGATTGGACCGTCTCCTTTGATCAGCGTTTCACAAAATTGCCACGGGCTGCAAACTCCACCACTCTCTCTTTTCCTGACACAGATAGACATGCACGCAATAGAGTGACAGAGAGAACGAGAAAGGGATGAAAAAGCAATAAAGAGAGCTAAATGAACGAACTTGCTGGGTTTATTTGTAACATCATGTTTGATATGACAGGTACAGTGCATCATAGACACTATGTGCTCCCCGGTGTGTGAACTCCACAGATTTGCTATGTGTGCTAGACACAAAAGCCTGACGTAGGATATTTCAGTCTCATGTGTGGCAGCAGCTTCTCCCAGATCTCATCAAACTGATTTGAGAACAGCTTTAAGAGTATAATAGAGCAGGTGAGAGTGAAGAGGCACCTCAATTGCTGTTAAAATTGGAAAAGGATGGTTCAGCACAATAACACATGCAACAACTTTTATTTAGTGTTTCTCAAAAATAGGCATAGTCATTTATGAAACAGTGAAAAAAGTGACTTTTAAGTGTTTTAAACATAGTTAAGCACTGCCATTTTCATAGCAATGGTGTGCTATTTTGTGCAATCCTGGAGTTCCCGAGTATTAAAAAATAAACTGTGAAACTTCAGGCATCTTAAAGGAAGTTGCCACAGCTTTTCTATGGATTTATAGTGTCTCATATGCTTCTGTCTCCATGTAATCTCAGATGGATTCGATTATGGTTAGATCAGATCTCTGTGTGGGTCATACCAATTGCTGTAAGGCTCCTTGTTCATGCAAAAATCACACTAGCTTATTTTCAGAAGGGATGTGGGAATCTAAGTATGATATTTTCTATTGGCACAATGAAGTAAAAGTTAATCATCTTAAAGGGACAGTTCACCTGAAAATGAAAATTCTTTCATCATTTACTCCCTCATTATGTCATTTCAAATACTTGAAACATTTTACATATGAGGCCTTTATGACCTTATTGGACTTTTAGAGGGACAGAAACCTCTCAGGTTTTATTAAGATTATACTAATTGTGATTGTCTTTTGCACATTTTTGGATTGCTTAAACACTGTATATAAATATCATTGCATCCTGCTGTTTTGCTGAGGTAACCTTTTCCAATTTTAAAAAGGCTTTGAAGTGTGGGAATGGGGTAGGCTCAGGCCTGAGACTGGCTTGTGCTCTTCAGTCAGCAGACATATCAAACCTGGAAGGTCTCATTAACTATCAGCTACAGTAAATATACCAGCTAATCTGACTCAGCTTTATTTCAGCTGCTGTCCTCTCAAACATCCCGTCTTAATGTCTCTCTTTCACCCTGTCTCTGTCACTCTCTTTCATCATATTGATTCAATGTCAGTTCAATTAAGCTTAAACTGATAAATGAAAACAAATCATAGGCTATAAATGAAACTTATTTGTTGCTAGCATTTCGATTCAAACCTGTAAGGCTTATATTAAACTTCAAAACACAAATGAAAATCTTTTTGATGAAACCTTCTATTAAAAATACACGCTACCAAAAGACATCGTAAAAAAATATATATTCATATGAATTAAGCAGTGTGATCTTACTGTGATGATCTTCATATCAGGTCTGATATGATGAAGCAGTTTAATTCGGCTTTTATTTTATTTTACATAAAGCATATTAAACATGGTAAACAGCAGCTCAAAAGTGCATACTTCATGTGTAAGACCTAATAAGATGTGTTATCGCATGTCAAACAACACAGTTGAGCTTACATACATTTTCTGTGCCTGCATACTTTTTAATGTGTGAAAATTTTGGTTGTGTGTACCTTCAATTAACAGACAAATATGTTGAGAGTATTCAAAATATCTCCATTGGTGTTTCAAAGATGAAGTCTTGTGTGTTTGGAACAATCATGTAAACTGATGACATTCACAGTCTTAAATGACTTGATTAAAGCTGATTAATTTATGCATCCAGTACACAGCCAATGAGCTTGCTGCTTTACATTTAAATGACTGGTAAGCATTCACTTGAGCATTTTGCAGCACGCTTTCGGAGTTCCTCTGAAACTCTTCACCTTCCCCAGCTCCACATGTATACATCTGCTACTGGTTATTTTATATACTATTTGTGCAGTATCTCCTAAATACTCTACTGTATAGGTTGATGTATTGACAGTAAGTTCCTGTAATTGCTCGCAGCAGTAGCAGCAGCAGCAGCAATAATCTACAACAACAGCAGATCTAAACAGACCAAATACATTATTACGGTCATATACATTATCATGCTAAAATCTTCTCACTATTAACTATGACTTCTGCCTCACTAAACTTTTAACTTCCTGCTTCTTAATAGTAGTTCTCAGTTTGATTATGGGATCAAAAATATGGTCATGCAGAATAAGGCATTAATATGTGCTTTATAAGTACTAATAAACTGCCAATAACTGCTAGTAATATGAATGTCTTGCTAATAAGAAAATTGTTAATAGTGGGTCCCTATAATAAAGTTAATCAAAAACTAAAGTTTTCTTAATTTTAGACTCAACTTGATCTACATGCTGTTAATTTCTTGGGTGAATTTTCATTAAAGTTATGTTTATTGCTTTATAATGAATAAAGTCTTAGTCAGGGTGTGAGAATGAATGAATTAATTATATAACTAAAATTAAATTTTGCCATCATTTACTCATACTTAAGTGACAACTTAAGGGTGTATGTATGTGGTCCTTTCTTCTGTGAAACACACAAGATTATATAATAAATGTTATTTTTTTGATGCACCACTTCTTTAAAAAGAAGCCTAAATGCATCCCTTTTAAAACATAAGTTTTATTCCAGTTTTAAGACGGGTGACAGTATTTTTATTTCTTCTGTCTCAGTTCGTCTCTGTATTTCGCCTGCCTATCTTTGTGTCTCCATCTATCAGCCTATCAATGTCTCTTTGTCTCTCAGGTATCATGTTATGTACATGAGTGTGTAATGAATAATACTGTAGTTCCTGTATAGAGTATCAGGTCAGATCGATATCATCAACCTCTCCCTGTCTGCCCACTGCAATACCAAACCGCTGTGTGCCAGTGTGTGTGTGTGTGTGTGTGTGTGTGTATGAGAGTGTGCCAAATCCTGAAACATCTGATACACAGGCGTTCAGATTTTAAAACATTGTCTAACACACATTTACACACGGACAGGAAGCTGGTCATCCTGAGATAAGATGACTTCTCTGACTCCCATTTCATGCAACGTTTTTGGAGCTACTGAAAAATACAGCACCTTCCTGTCATCTTTTTTCCCTTCTTGCCTCGCTGTCTCGCTTACAGGTGAATGGAGATGGAAAATGCGGGAAACATGAAAGGTGATACCTGCATACAGACTGTTTCATCTGCTGAGTGTGGCGAGATGGAGCTTTGGGACACCAAACTACATAACATTTCATAAGAAACACTGAGAAGGAGAGAGACTCCTGACTGATATTTTCACATCGACACCTGAGGAGAACAGTTTACAGGGAAAAGTGAAAAGTGTTGTATTTTCATAAGGCATGAACCGTTTCATGCTGAGCTTTACATTTTCAACAAATTTGGATCGTTATTGATTTATGTTGTTTCTCACTACCTACCAGAAGTATTCTAAACATGCTTTGGCATCAGGAATTATTCTTTGACTCAGTGGTTCTTAACTGGTGGGTCACGTCTGTTCTGACACAGCACAAAGGAAAGAAATAGGCTAAATGCAAACAATAGATGTAAACTAAACAGAATTGCAAGACGTTAAATATAGCTGCTTATCAAAGATTGTGTGTCTGATCAGACACTATGGTAAGTGGTTCTCAATACTAGAAAACGTCTCCTTTATTTAGCACAGCTTAATTTATATTATCATCCTATTAGTAGAGCTTCCAAGACCTGAAAGGGGTGAACATGCCTACTTCTGTACTTTATAAAATGCAAACAGCAAATATAGTATATTCTTCTATGCACTTCAAATTAAGATACTACTTAATGCCTCAAGATTGGGGCAAACAAAAAACGTCTTTAATTCCTTGTTATCATCAATGCTAAAAACAGTTGTTCTGCCTATTATTTTTACTGAAACTGTAATTCCTTTTTAGGATTCTTTGAGGAATAACAATTTTCTAAAGAACAGCATTTATTTATAACACATTATTTTTTTAACAATGTAAAAAGCTTTAGTGTACTAAACTATGGCATCATCTTTATGTTTTTTAAGGATCTTTATATATGTTTTCAAACTTTTTTAACAGCATCTTTTATGAAATTTAAGAATTTATTTTATAAATGTCCTTACTAACTTTCTGGGCCTCGAAACATTTCAGTTACATTGCTGTCTATGGAGAGTAAGAAAGCTCTCGGATTTCAATACAAATCTTAATTTCAACTTCTAAGATGAAAGAAGGTTTGGGTTTTTTTTATTTTTGGGTGAACTAAATCTTAAGTCAATTTATTACTTTTTAATTCCTTTTATAAGAAACCCTTATTTAAGACCTATGATATATGTTCAAGGACTTTCAGACACCTTTTTAAATCTAATTTTAAACCCCTTGGAGGCCCCAGAAATCCACTGGTGTAAGAGACCCTTCTTTGTCACAAGTCGATTTCTGAGTCTGTAATTTCTGAATTTTGCCTTTGTACAGCAGTATTTTGTGTCACATTCTTTCTTTTGCACCTAGAAGATTGTTCAAAATGTCCTGTCGGAGATGTCTGGGTAAACCTTTGTGTTGTGGTAAAGCTTGGTTTGTCTGGTTAGAGAGGAGCAGTGAGGCCAGAATTCACTTCCATTTCAGAGCGCTATGCTACTGTGCCACTACAAACAGGCAATTATTGCCTCAGTCAAACCCACCTTAACAACCCATCAAAGCTTCCAAGGGGAAAAAAATTGCCAGTCGCTTGAAGAATTACGATTTATTTTGCAAAGCTGTGACAAAAATAAATTGCGGAATAAATTCTGGGGAAGGGAGATGCTTCTCTCTCTTTCTGCTGCTCTCAATCTCTTCCTCTCTCTCCATCCATCTCTGTTCTGACACTCAGTGCTGCGGGGTTTAAACTGATATAGTAGAGGAGATGTAATGAAAATAATATACATTGATTTTGCTGAGAAACTTATAGCTGTTCATTTGCATTTTTAAACAGTATGCTGTGTCATACATTTGGATTTGGCAAAAGCGAACAGAAAGAAATTCCCTTCCCTCTGGACAACTTAGCTGCTTTATCACAAACTTCTACACCTGTCTACACCCAAAGCGCGCAGTGATGCATGTCATGTCAGAATGTTCACCAGCACGGACCAATAAACTGCAACTTCAGAAAAGGCAAAATAGGTTTCAAATCTTCTTTAATTGGCATCCTTCTTTCAAAACGGTGTTTAAGTATTGGTATTGCTCCAATTGCAGGATGAAAAGATCATTTAAATGATTATAAATGCATATGTGGAAAAGTTACCACACATATTTTGGTGAAATTTGTCAATCATTTATTTATTAAGCTTATGTTTAGAAGCTTAGACGGTCTAAACATATATAGATATAGATATATAGATATAGGTATTTTTATTTATGAATTATGTAACAAATTAAATGAATCACAAGTGGAAGTGGAAGTAAATAATGTACCTGGAACAGTGTCTGTAGCAACCAGCACTTCCAATGTAGTCTGCATTATTAGTTATAATACGTAAAATTTAGTTTTGGTTTAGCTCTTAGTTCTGTCTGCTCGCAGTGCATTGTGGACCTATAAACTGACAAGACATTTTTGCATATGCGTGTCCATTATCCACTGCTTTAACACCTTTAACACCAAACTACTAACACAGGCCTATTAGAAGGGGACCAGAGACCCATGGATGACTCACTAAATCTGTTTCAGACACACACACACACACACACACACAGAAAATCTTCCTGCCCACGCTTATTGATTAAAACACTTGCTGTAGTTCAGTACGAGAGAAAGAGGGAACATTATCCTAATTTGGTATTCGGTTAAAGTTAAACATGATCCCGCTAAATGCCTCTAATTATTTCTGCTCTAATAGGGTAGAGTTTGGAGAGATGAGCTTGTTTATAGAGTGTAGGTTAAAAGAGACAACCACACACACACACATTCTGAAAAACTTTACATGTACTTTGACAGATATAAAAGAGGTATATTAAAGGATTATCAACCTTAATCATAATATGCTGAAAGACTAAATAAACACCCTTAAGTCCCTGACATACTCAAGAGTTAAAGTTCAAAATACTGTTTGCGAAAATTCGAACGGTTTGCATAAAGAAATCAGCTTTAACAGTACTAAACATAAACACTCAATTAGAATTACAACTTTAATTTCTACTATAAAGAAACTCACGGATCAATGGTGGAGGGATTTGAAGGAAGCTATCAAGTACTTGAGCGTGCATTAACTGTAGGGCATGTAATGAACACACGTTCCCTCAGGCCTGGTTCGAACATCTTTTGCAGCATTGAGTAGATTTTGCGTTTTTGAGTTTGCACAAATTGTCTCGTAATATAAATAAGAGATTATTTATGCGGTGTGAAGAGCTTCTCTGTTTTTAACAGAACTTTGTGAGCTTGCAAGGAACTAAGACTGACAGATTTTTAGTAATTATAAAGGAAGCACTTTTTGTCAGCTTTCTAGGCTAAATATAATGCACTCCGAATGTGGCTAAATCTTTGGCCAGGAACACCATCATGAGGCAAAGATCCAAGCTTTCATGCATTCCTGTCATAGGCACGCATTTGTATTTATTAACGCAAAGTAGCGATCCACGACCACTGTGACCAAAGACAGTATGTGTACAGATCTGTTATTGAATGCTTATATTTTTCAATGTCAAACATGCGGATGTTAAAGTTACAAACTACCAAAGCTATAATTAACTAACCAATCTTTTTCATTTTTTTTATTTTTGACTCCTGATTTGAATTCCCGAAACAAACTTCATTTTGCTGGAAATGACATAATACCAGTTTATTCTTTGCTTTTGCTTGAAGTATCATGGCCTTTAAATTTCTTCCATTTCTAAAGGCCTTTTATTTCTTTTCAAATACGCTTTCTGTGTTTCATTTTTTGATGCATTTTAATTAATACTTTTTTCTTTTTTGTTTCTTTTTAACAGATATTTGATTCAAAAGGCTTTCTGGCATTTTAAGATTCCTTGCGGTCATCTACTCTGCTTGATGTTTTTGGAGTGATCTCCTTAAAGCAACGCAAATGGCAGTCATGGGTCAGGAATGAGACCTTTCAGACATGCCATTATAATAAAAATATAAATGTTAAACGCGCACTATGTTTGTGACCGCTTTTTTTTATACTAAAATGTGGCTTCACAAAAAAAGGAATTAAATTCACAGGAACCGAATCTATAACTGATATTTTTTGTTTGGATGTGAACAAGGGTGAGTTATTCGGCTTGATAAAAGAACTGTTTTTATTTGTTTATTCATTTATTTATTTAAAATATGCCTTCGACATTCATTCTTCTCATAAAAATTCATGCTCATTTATCAAGTGTACTCCAGCCTGGAGCATCTTAGCAATTCAGACACATATAAAGCGTCCAGTTTAAAGGACAGCTTCCAGCCTTTTTCTTCTCTTCTTTCAGAAATTGTGATTTTACCCTGAGAGCATACTGGCAGTGAATTCATCTCTCAGACCTTTTCACAGAGCTCAAATGCTCAGATAATGGCCCACTTGGACACTGCATTAGCATACCGAAGTTACTGAAGGCACTGTCTAAATGAACTTATACTCTACTACAAATACATTCATGTCGGTTTTGCATACTGCAGACAAACTGACAAACACCATCTGACATACTTTAACCCCTGTATAGCGTTAGTCTAAATGCACTCTCGGCTAGCATAAATGTGCTTGGGCGTCTTGCTACAAATGCACTTTGGAACTCACTTACCCTCCGATGCACTAATGTCCTTACATTGGGAGTAAAGACACTATGAGTAAAATATGGGGAATGACTGTCAAACAGCAATTACTGCATTAATAAAGCTAAGAATTATACTAATAGCGACTTGACTCAGTCTGACAGAAGCTAAATGATTCATGGTCTTAAATGCCCTATGGCATAAATATCACATTAATTGCTGCAGCGTTCTAATGTGTGTGTGACTGTTACGGTGACTGAGATCTCACACTCGACCTTACATGCCCATTAGCTGTATGCTAAATACTTTAATTGTTTAGTAATGAGAAACTCTGACAATATACGTGTGTGTGTGTGTTTGCCGTACAGGTAACTAAGCTATAAACCGACTGGGCTTATGTTGCCATGGAGAGAGCTTTAGTGCTACAATTTTTTTCCTTTTTTACTTTTTAAAAAACAAACCGTAATACGTCAAAAAGCACATGATTTATGTTGGATTGTGAAAAACAGGCCTAAACGGTTTAAAAAACAATTTTTAAAAAAAAATTGGTTCTCTCCCTCGTATTCACACACACACACACACACACACACAAAATATCAAGAGAAATGTAGTTAAGATGAAACTGAGGTGGATAACCAGCAATACAGTCGCCACAGTAATTAATTTAATTTAATTACAATTCACAGCAATCTCTCCCTTTGAAGATTGTGGTGTTCTGTAGATGGGATAGCTATATCATTTAACATACCAGATAATATGCGCATGCTAGATCAAGTCAAGTAAATGTCATGTTTCTTTGTGAGTGACTCACATATGCACTCATAAAATTACAAATAACAAATAGCAGTGCCCATTAAGTACTCCTCAATGCACTCACCACACATTTCCCGGTCGAAAGACATAACATTACCTGCTGCTTTGGAAATAAATGCATTAATTATGTCTCATTTACACCTGGCATTAACACGCAGATTCCAGTACAGAAAGCTGGCGCCGTGCACTGTAGCTTTCAAACAACTTTAGATTTAAATCTTGTCATGAATGTGACAGTTTGAATAAAACATTAATTGTCATTTTGGTCAAGCTGCAGTGTCACTGCATGTCGCACGATGAAGATGTTCAGTGATGTCTTGTGCACAAATGCGCTTTTTAGTGCAAAGAATTATTGATAAGTGAATAGGCAGGGATTTTCTGTTCGGGACACCAAAATGACCAGCATTGCTCGAAAGTATAAAAAATGTATATTCTTTAATAGAAAAGAGACTGGGGCAGAAGTTGTAAATGATGCAGAAACATTCATGTTTGGGCAAGTTATCATCATTTTAATACAAGCTGCAAGTGGGGGAATTGAGTAACTTTTTTGGGCTTCTCACATCCGCATACATGATATAAAACACAACTCACACAAACACACACACATTTATGAAACACTGTTATCTCATCACCGCATGCTTTGGTTTTCATGCACTTAATGAAAAGACCGAAAATATCACAAAAGTAATTACAGTTCTTACAAAAAAAAAATACACACACAGGGACTGTATGATTGCTGTTGTGCTGGTTTCATTTAGGGGTGTTATCCATTGCAGCCCTTTGATGAACGTGATCTGAAATGTAACGGGCTAAAGCCGCTGCCACCATATACACTAAAACTGACCCCCAAATATTTTGACATTTACAGGCTGGAAAAACAAAATGGCTACCTCGAATCCATAATAAAGGGGGGCACAGATCATATGTAGCATGCTCATCGTGAGCCCCTCAGTAATGGTGAACATAATAAAAAAATTAAAAGTAAATAGTGCTAAAAATGACCTCAGTTCAGGGCATGACATTTGAACAAACTGAGGTATTAAGAGCAGAACGTGTGAACACTGGGAAAAGCCTTGCAAGTGTGAGTGCGTTCTAATACCAAAAACATGGTTCAAAGTCATTTCTGACTTCACATTAACACAAATAATGATGGAAATGTTTAATAAAAACTAACAAGTAACAAAAAGTCTGCATCTACATCTGTGAAGTATTAAGAGCAAGTTGTGTGTGTGATGGTAAACGGAGTGATGTCCTTGCCGTGTGCTCTAGAGATTGCTAAAAGTGCTCTTATTTTAGACAAGTCTGATCTCTGAAGACCCATCGGCCTGCTATATGAAACCCTGCTAATGGATAACACATTGTCAGCCTGAGTGAGCGTGTGCGAGTGTAAGGAGGGCAGACACATCCATATCTGTGTGCTTGTACTCAGCGGTCTGATCAAAACTGAGCTCATTTCTCTCTAGCTTACACTGTATTTTCCAGTGAGTGAATCGGTTGGCATATTCATGGTCTTGAATAGCTGAAGTTTAAGTACTGATGATTACGAATTCTTGAAGATTCACACCGTTTCTCACAATATGTGCAGTAGATAGTCTGAATATACAATGCATGTATTCTAAAAATAAAATCATTCACCACTTGCCAGTTACTCCAGGAACTTTCACATTTTTGTCATGAACACATTTAGCCAAGCACTGCAGCACCGAAGTTCTCTCACTTTTTAAATTGTTGTTACTCTAAAATAACTTGTAGGCTCATTTTTTTGCGTGTTTATGTGGTTTAAAGGTTGCTTGGCAATACACACTGTAGTGTCTTTAGGACTAATAGCTCACTTTAAGCTAAATTAATTCAGAGCATGAGCTACGAGGAAGGCGATTTTATTTAATGCCACGGTATACATTCCTCAGAGCGCACAGGTCCTAATAAGAGAACAAAACAACGCTTGCTAACAAATTACAGCGGATTCAAGTCATAGGTACTGTAATTATTAGTGAAAAATATGAGGTTGTTCTTGAGAGTTAATAGGACTGATTCATAAAGAGATATTTCACCTCAAAATGAAAATGCTCCACGCACCTTCACAAATCTACACACCTTTTAATTCCATACAGTGAAAGAGAATACGATCTAGAGTTGTCAGGATCCAAAAGTAGCCCATTAAATTTGTGCACATCTGAAGTATTACAATAACTTCAGCAAGGCTGAAGATTAAATCACTATTTATGATATCTGCAGTAGTTCATTTACTGAAGAATTTGTTAGAAAGACTGAATTAAAAATAAGTTTTATTAGCACATTTTTTCTCTTTTATTCCCTACCTACAGCTTTTTAGAATTATACCCAATTCCTTGTGCTTTTGTGCACACTTGGAGAATAATGCACATTATGATTCTGATTTTTAGAGCTTGACAGATCCAGTTCACAGCTGGGGCATTTTGCTGAAACAAATAAAATAAACATGTTTTGTCTTTCACAAAAGAAAGAAAATTTTTAGGTTTTTTAGAGAACTGTTCTAGAATCTGATGAAGTGCTTTTCACTTTGACTGAAAACAATAAGTGAGTATAGGTCCTTTAAACCTACTGTGAGGTTAATGTTTTTACATCACAATGGTGCCTTTAACACTGTGATCTGTTCCTTACCAGTTTCACACATATTTACATGCAATTAAATCAAAGGAGAATGTCTTCGTTCATTATGTTTAGCTAAAAATACACCAAAGACAAAAACTAATCAACATTTTCAAGGCAGCGTCTGAGAGATTCCTGCGATAGTGCGCTCTTTATAATGCAGGTGTGTGTGCTGGTGTGTGTGAGTGCACTAAAACAGAGATTGGCCATCTGCTGTTGTTATGGTGTTGACTATAGGCCAGGCATGCACAGCTGTAATTTGCTGATGTCTTAAGACATATGGTGGACATGATAACATTATCTCTGCAGCTGAATTCACAACCCTGGGTGCACAGACATGCACCCAGATGAAGTTCAGCAGCTGTTGTATAAAGAAAATACATGCTCATTCAGATGTATAAGCTTATACATATGCAACCGCGCGTCTCATTTCCCTTAAGCACTCCTATGTATATATATTTCACAATGCCGGTATACAAGCTTCAAAGCATGAGCTTGTGTGTGCATGTGATTTATTGACTCTGATCTGGAGCTGTTGCAATACTGTCCTATATACTACTAATCTGACCACTCCATAGCACCTTCATGGACAGACCTTACTCGACTCTTACTTAGATCAAACATTTGTATCCCATAACTATGATATTCATTGCATTTATAATTTATCTGCCCACATGCATGGCAGCCAGTGACAGCCAAGTTGCAGTATGAATAAAAAAGTAACATGAAATATTTTTATAACTGAACTAGACTTTGATGTAGCATCTGACACAGTAAAATCAGATTGAAGTGCTTCATAAAACATACACAGGATGCAACGGGACTGACATAAACCAATATTTATCTTGCAGTCCATGCATTAAAAACATGTACATGAGCCAATTCAACAAAAACACTACATAAAACACTCAAGCAATCTGTAAAGACACTCGTATTCTATGCTTGCCGTTTATATGATTTTCACATGGGAAACATTGAAAAATGGTTTTATATGGTTCATAATTTTACTGTAAGACAGTGATAGAAAGAGAGGACAGAGTAACATACTTAAGAAAGCGTTTACTGCATTAGGAACCGTCGCTTAGCTCTATACGACCAAATGGTGTGCTTGGCTGAGAGAGCTTCTTCGCTCATGCTAGTCTCTTGGGTCCAGGCTCATGTTCTGTTATTGTAGTTGTGAATACTTACTACAACTTCTGTGTCTAACGATCAATAGACCAAAAAGAAGACGATAATCAATCTCTTTTTTTCTTTCTATTTGTAAGTGCGGGTGGAGGAGAGGGCAAACAAGTTCGGGTTTCAACAACCCACACACAGACTCCCATGTGTGTACCCAAACCTGAGATTGGGAGCTCACCGAAATGAATAATGCATTGGCCGTACTGCTGGACAGTGTGTCCTCTCTTCTGGTTGCAATGGACGCTTACATGAGAGAGAGTTTCAGTAGCCAAGACACACTAACGGTAACAACAACAACAGAAATCTAGCCACAGGCAATCACAGGTTTATAATCAGGCCAACGGCACAACTGTAGACATTACATGATCGCTTATATTTCGATAGATAAACAAATAAGAACTAGACAATTTTTTATTTCTGCCAATAAAAATAGTTCCAAAAGGTAGCCAATGCAAAATCAGTCCCTGTCTCGAAGAAATATTTAACAAACTGGTTGAATAAATGATTCAATGACTCAATCAGCCATTATGTCCAAAAGCAACATACAGTAGTTGTGTTAATGAACTAATCATTGTATTAAACAAATAGCTTGAGTAAATCAATCAATGACTCGCCTATTTGCCAGTCACTTACTTGACAGCGTGGCGTTGATGTAACTCCATAGTTTTAGATATGAAACTAAAAATAAACACAGATGCAAAAATGTAATTACAATGCTAGTCTATATGTGAATTTTTAATACTTTCTTGTCCATACCTGGTTTTGAGGCAAAGCAATTCCTCACCAGAGTACAGTACTAACAGATTAGCTTGTTGCTGCACTTTCTCTGCAGATTCATAATGGGTAATGTATTTTTTCATATCAAATTGCCCTGTTGAACACAATTTTAAAAATAAGTTAGTATAATGCAGTCTGATTGCTTTGACTACATTATATACCCTTGATTAAAAACCTTGGAGCACACAACAGATCTGCTTTTAAAGGTATATAAATTATTGTTCAAAATCCCTATAGGAAGAAAATGTTTCCCTATAGGAAGAAAATGAATAGAATTTTTACTTCTGGAACCCAACTGTTGCAATCAAACAAATGGGTCATAGTACTTGGAAAACTGTCAAGGAACTGTATGTACTTTTTTCCTGACACACTTGTGTGCTTTAATTAGTACTAAAGTGAGTCATGATCTACAGCAGTTGTATCAAATTCACCCAACCAGATATTCATTAAATTATTTTAATGTTTGAATGCTTCATTATGTATTGATCACGTTGGGTGAACAGTTCCTTTAAGATATGCTGTTGTAGTTAAGACAAACAGCAATGGACAGAAATTGTTGTAATTTACAGGCTCATACTGTGTGCATTTTTATAAACATCAATTTTACAGACAGGAGAGAATGTATGACGGCTTTACATATTCATTTCTGTCAGCGCTTGACTTTCGGAAATCTTGCTGGGGTTTTTTCCCCCTTCCAACTTCACCTTGACTGCCTGTGTAGGACGAAACAGCCCTCAAAACCCTAGTGGATAGCCATTTTCACAGGAGTATGTGTGTGTGGTAATACTAGGACTGTGTGAGTGTGTGTTATTGGCAGGTGAAGGGGCTTGTCTTGCCCCTAGGGTCTCTGACATCTTCATCTTGATATTTCCTAATCTTCAGCTCAAATCCCAGACAAGGACAGAGACAGATTACCTTTAAAACTCTCTCTCACACACACACACACACACACACACACACACACTAGTAGGCAACCACAGGGCTTTAAGGGAGCCAGATAAAATTTGTACAAACATTCTTTCTAGTTTCATATTTGGGTACACTGCACACATCTAAATGGTTTGACCTGAAATTAATGACCAGACAAGGATTAAATCTTACCATATAAGGTCAACTATTTTTAAAGAGAACAACAAAAATAAAAATGATAATAAATAAATAAATTACATTCTCTGAAATTTTGGTGAGAGGTTATTTTATTCCCATTTTAAAATGTATTAATACTTAAGAATGGGTATGGAGAGTAACTAAAACATAGTTTACCAAACAAAAGAAAATGTCCATGTTTTTCAGTTAAAATCTGCATGTATGGTTTATGTTCAATTTAAACAGGGCTTAAAAACATATATATTTTATCAGTATAACATACTCATATTATATTTCTAATTGAAGAAAAAATTATTGTACATTGTGATTCATTATGCTGCATGTTATAGACATTTTATTACTATAAATCTATGATAAAATAGGAGTGTCATTTAAATTATTAATAAAGATTCTTTTTTTTCATTTTTAAGTTTAACTTTGTAAATGGGTGGCTTATTAACCCAGCACAGGACTGATTTGAATTTTATTAGCTTGAGAGTGTTGTGAATGCACTCTTCATGGTTACACATGTTAGACAAATATAGAAATCTGCTTGCATAAGGTCATGTTCAGTTGGATCAAGTTTAAAATGAATTCAATACCCTGACGGCAAACATATTTATCAGCACATTATAGAAATGACCAAGATAAAATCCTAAAAGGAATGTATGTCTATAGTCGATCTTACATATAAGAGCTTTCTCAAGTTCCTTGTGGCCTTTGTGAAGCTTTGAAATGTTGCAACCCAAGCTGTGTTATTAGAGGGGATGAAATGCTGTGGATCAATTTAGTGAGAAAGTATGGGATGGTATGTGGTGTAAAGACTTTAAAAGGTCTATGCGACAAGGTAATGACATTTCCTTTTTTGGTTGCTGTAGGGAAAAAAAACGTTTGATGAGAGAAAGAATTTGTTCATTCAAGGACTACAGCAGAGGTCTCCATCCCAGCTCCTGGAGTTGCCACCCTAAAGATTTCAGGTCCTCCCCAATCAAACCCTAATCAAGGTGGTTCAGGGTTACTTGATAATCACAGACAGGTATAATAAAAGTCTGCAGAACGGTGGCTTTCTAGGAGCTCAGAGATCCCTAGACTTGAACATAATAATATGATCCTAGATCCAGAGTGTTAGCGAAGGGTAGTAAGCATTTATGCAATAACTAATTTTGAATAAGCTGAAGATAATCAATGTAAGCAAGGGTTACAGGTCAGGTTGTGCTCATCTCCAGGTAAACATCTGTGACACCCTCCAGCATCTGGCTCTCTGAAACTCTTCATGGCCATCAAACTAAGCTCAGGGCTGCTGAAGAAATGGCACAAGTCAACAGACCCGGCTGACCTGAGCAAATATCAATCTCTTTTCTCCTCTTTCTCCTCCAGTGTTTCCAATGCCAGTGTCACCTACTAGCACAACAAGATCAGCAGCATTTCAGACACCCACAGACAACATTCACCTCTCTCCTCTGCCCTCCTTCACCTCTTTCCACCACCTTCCTGACCGCTTATGACTCTTTCATTGGAAAGGTGGTCACCATCAATGAGATTTCAACACCCACAACCACCCACATGCAATCTTCTGGTTTCCTCTTTTCTCCTCACACAGACACTGAAGTCTTCTCTTCTCTTCTGTTCTATAGACCCTATCCACTCTCATCTTATATAAAGTATCTCTTAAACACTCATACCCAACCTCACATACATATTAAGCATGGGGTGCCCCAGAGTTCAGTGCTTAGTCCCCTTCTCTTCTTGACATGCATTATTTTTCTGGGCTCAGTTATAAAAGCATATTGTTTTATGATGTACAGCACATACTGCATAAGACACAAGGCAGTAGTAGAGTTATTAAAACAGTGTTGTTTTTCCTCTCTATTCTCCTTTTCTTACTTCTTTTCTTCCTTCCTTTGTGTTTTTACTTCTTTGGCCCAAAAAATAAAATGACTTTACTTTTAAATACCCTATGTTCTCTTTTATTTCATATGGTAATGAATAACTTTATAATTTTACTGATAAATCAGAACACATCTGACTGCTAGCCTACACCTGTGCTGCCACTTTTATGCTTCTTGTTATTACATTCTTCATCAAACTGAAAAAGCAAAAACCATTACAATGCCATATTAGATAAAATCATAAGCATACAATTAACACATTCACACAGACAATATAAATTTTATCACTGTATAGTGAATAAAAAAGTGTGTTTTACACACACACTGCTTTGATTAATGTTCTCTGTTATGAGAGCCATAGCATTATCAAAGTTGTATTATGGTCACGCATACCGCTACATCTCCTTTACAATTATAAATTAATGAATAAGCTTACATACCCTCTCTTACAGATAAGGGAAAGGGATTAATAATAGTCATACAATTAACACATATTCAGTGGAAAGTGTCTGTGTTTTATTGTGTGTCTGTGTGTGTGGGAAAGAGAAACACATCCTGTGTGTTTCTGTGTTCATTCTGAGCACATCAGTACACATGGGAATCATATCCTGTCGTAATTATGTTCCATATGTACAAATCATGCCCCATGCCATCTCTCTCTCACTCTCTCTCTCTCTCTGCATGCCACCCTTGCTTCCCATCTCATTTTCTTTTTCATATATTAGAAATTAGAGACCTTCTTTGGCACATCAACGTAGAACTCTACCATGTTAGCCACACATTTGCCCATAAGGTCACGCTATCATTTTCCATTTGACACGTATATTGGAAACTCCTGAACAGTAAATAACACTATCCATAAAACAAACTGTGATGATTTTCATGCTGCCACTCAGTCAATATTTTTTAGTTATGCACACAAAGCTAGATTGTTTCAAATCAAATACACTGATGCTATGAAGCAGCATGGATTTTAGGTCTGCTGGTAACAGTTAAGATGTGTAGAGATGGCCTGTTTACTGCAGAAGGATTATGCAGGGAATGGTACTCCAGCTGGTGTATTTTTGTCATTGCACATTTTATAGTTGGCCTATTTTCTTTGATTCTGTTGCGATAATGACTGCACAAACTGTACAAAGTGTTATAATAGCATGATGGTTAACCCAAAATTACCCTCACTATAAATTAATAGGCACAGAAATGATGACAAAAAATAAAAGGTTAAAACTTTTACTTTTACATTTTACTTTAGGTTTTTTTTTCTTTTTTTTTTATAACATTTACCTGATTTTTGTATCCCTCTCTCCTGTTGAAACGGTATCAGTGGGAGCTTGCCACTATGAATTAGAATCATTCATTTTGAAAACGTGTTTCAGCAAGACAATATGACATTACAGGACAGTTCAGTTTTTTTCGGAAGTGCTTCACTGGGGATAACAGACAGTGTGTTTTGGCAGTTTTGTAAATATCACATTCTCAGCTCTTACAAACTTTAACTTATTGGGAGAGCAGCACCGCAATATTTCTGTTATTGCTTACTGTTAATCTAACTATATCCTGTGTCCATGACACAAGAAGGTCCTAAAATCACCTGCTACAGTTTTTTATTGTTTCATTCTTGTAGTGCCTCTTGTAAACACATTACTGTCATCTATTTTTCACAGTTTAGTGAGTCTGTGTCTGTTCTCAAGCACACATTGCCTTTTAGGAGAGAAGCTTTCAGTCAGCATTTGTCATGACAATGGAGAACTTTGTTGTCCCAACACAAATTGAATTTGTGGGCCTGACAAGCCCACTCAGTCAGCAGTAAACAGAAGTTCAGTGGTGAGAGGTCACCATAGTCAGCGTGCACGTCAGATGGGCTATACAGACACTTTAAAAATAAGACACAAAGGAAATGCAGTTAACTGAAAACACTGTTAGTCATTTTTTGAGATGACAGTGGTCTTTAAAATGAATGAATGAAGTGGATTAGTGTGCTCATTCAGTCATGTCACAGCTTTATAGGCAAGTTTTTCCTAATACCATGTAATCTGCTGTTTTTAACTCAACAGTTTGTGAATCCCAAATAATTTTTGTAAATGTTAATTGTAGAAGACTGTAAAATGACTGTTACATAAGCGGTTAACAGCAAATTTCCTTAGTATATACAACCTTAGTATACAAACAGAAATTCCCTACATGATGCATGTAGTGCTTTTGTAGTTAAACCGTTTCTTCACAATTTCAGTATTTTATCATTTTTTATCTACTATATATTTTAGTATTGTTGAATCTTTTACTAAAGTGTTACCAAGGAAATAAACTGCAAATTTATCTATGATATTTTGCAATTTGAAATGTAATTAAAACTATTTAGTTTCTAATCAACTAACAGCCCTTGCGATATGTATTGCAAGCATGATTACCAGCCTCATTTTATTTACAGCTTACATGAGGAGAAAAAATACTGCTCAGGAATTTAAGAAAATCTAGTAATATAGTCGAAGGCCAAGTTCAATGCAGAATGAGTAATGGCTGCAAAACATATTAGTATTTTTAGGCTGTCTGCGTCCATTTCTATTCATATCTATTATGGCCAAAGTAAGTCAGTATTCAGACATGTGCATCATATGCCTTCGGTAATCTGTCATTTTACTAAGGTTTACCAGTTTCATCTTGGAAAGAAACAGAAATAAGATTTTTAATGCTGTAGTCATGCTCTCGGGAGAATTCACACAACATTCAGTACTCGGAGTCAAAAATACCCGTTCTCTGTAATTGGCATTTGGAGTCAAACCAAAGTTCTAGTAGCATTCAAACTTTTTTTGATCAACACATTCCTCTTGCTCATCTCTGGTGTCATAGCAACCCTTGTCCTTGCCATGGGCTTGGTTTGATGTGCTGTATTATCATTAGTATATTTTGTTTTTTTTATTAGCACAGCTCTGGAAAGGAGCGGTAGGCTATTCTCTCATGCCATTAAGCTTTGAAATATTTCACAGGTGGTAGAGAAAAGCCTTTGTTTTTTTGAAACACAAGTTATAAAGATCGCTGTGACAAACTAGCAGCGCTGTTCATCAAATTCGCATTTCGCACACTTCCACGTAAAATAAGGATACATTAAATACAAGGCAATGCCATATTTCGGTCTGTCTGAAGAGACAGCGAAATGACTTAAACCTGTGGGCAGAGCTCCTTCAGATGAGCCCCCTGACTGAGAAATTCTTTATGAATGGGGAACACAGGGGGGCTCGAATGGCACTTATTATTAAAAGAAATGAATAATGAAATCTGTGATTCAGTGCAGATGGAGAAAATCTCTCAATTAGTGTTGTTCTAATAGCAGTACGGGGGAAAGAGACTGAGTGAGCGAGGCAGGAGGGAGGCAAGTAGGGAGTGCAGAGAGAAAAAAGGAGAAAAGAAGGTTTAGTGAGAGAGAGAAAGAGAAATGGAAACACAAAAGAGACATTAAAAAAGACTAGAAAAATCATTGTTTAATTACACTAAACTGCTCTTGTGTGTAAACTAATAGTCCCTTGTGATAAATATTATGCTCATTCTCTCTATCTTTTGCCACTCTCTCCAAGGCACAGGACAATTTCAGCTTATTTTACAACCAATTACAGAGGATTAATCTATTCTTCCAGAGAGCAGCTCTAAAGAGAGGAGCATGACTATGTGCCCTATATCAGAGAACGGAAACAGGTCAGTGAAGCGCTAGAACAACTTCACTTTGAACAATTACAGCCAATGATGCCAATCTTAACCTTTGATACTTAAATATATAGTGTTTAATAATAGTGTTAAATAAAAGTAAAAAAAAAAATTGTTGTTCCAAACCTACAAGCTATCCTTTTCCTAATTTTGACACTTGTAACGATGTAGAAATCCACTCATCTCTTGTTAATTTGGTGATATAATGATTTATGAGATCGTTGATCAGGACACTGGTGGTGTGCCCATTCTCTAACACAACACTAGCCAATAAACCCTTGCCGATGCACTCATCACAGCCTGCTGAGACCAGCATATGCTCTTTCATAGCTGACCAGTGTCTGACATAAAATGACAACAACATAATTAAAATGCATCTTAAATAGGTATACAACAGAATTAACAATTAACTCCTCACATTAACCAATCATCAGGGGATACACTGATTGAACGTCACGTAGCTGACCAGATCAGTTGAAAAAAATTACATACTGAGTCAAAAAATTGGGAAGAGCTGAGAAAATGTACCATATTTTGGCTTTTGGTGATCAGAAAATGTTTAGATTAGATTAGATTTAGAAATGTCACAAAATAAATGTTTTTTAAACACTTTCATACATTTTTATACACATTTTAATACACTGTAATGTTATATAATATAAATGATATTGTTTTCATGTCATGACATGCAGTTTTTTTAGGTGAAAATGTACTTCTTCAAAAATGTGTTAATAAAGATTATATCTCTCTGAAAATTTGCTTCAAATTTGCTTGTTGGAGACGAGAGCCAATGACCGTTCAGGAATTCTCAGAGATTAAACACAAGATAGAATTCATTTGGGTAAAAAAAATAAGTAATTTTTATACTGAAAGAGTGAAACAGGGTGGTAAACTAGGCATTTATTTTTACTTTACACAGCCAACAAATGCACTGAGCAGTGTTGTCATTGGAAATCACCCACAGAAAAAGAAAGAATACTAGGACAAAGACAGCTTTTCTCAGCTGACATTTAAACCCGTGTTTTATTGTGAATATGAGATTGAGCTGAAGAATGATTGCTGTATCAGAATCAGGTAATCACACTAGCTCGCACTCGGGCCGTTGAACTGGTGTATAAACTAAATTCAGTGTTTTTCTGCAATATATATAGTGATATGTGGAGAGAAAAAAAAAATAAATAAAAATCACCAGATAACTTGAATAGCTTTATTTTATAAAAGAAAAAACTATGAGAGGGGTGATTTTGTAGGTGAGTAAATACGCATTTTGTAGCATAGGAAACAAGCATTAACAGCACAGATAATTATAACAATAGATAGATACAAATGGAATAACAGTGCTTTATATTTTTTCAAATAAGTTACAGAAACTGATGAATCAAATTTAATAAATTTGCATAGTCTTTGCTGTATAAATGATACGTTTAAGCTACAAAAGTGACTTTTTTACAAACAAAAAACAAGTGTTTTGTTGTTTAATTAACATTTGACACAGAAAGGAGGCATATTAAATTCCAGTAAACCAATATACTGGCACACACATCCATTTTCTTTACCTTCAGCTAAGCCTCAGCTGTGTTTATAAGGAGACTTGCAGAGACATGCATTTTGAGTGTCGTGTATGTTTGTCATTTCAGATAGAGAAGAGAACAAAATTTGGTGTTCTGCAACTGGTGCATCTGCATGGATCACATACCTATATGAAGTGTCCTTAATTGAAAATTAAACGAGATGGCCTTCGTAGGACGGGTGGAAAACGAAACAAGAAGTACCGCTTTGCTAAGCCAACACATGTTGCGCTCTCGCACTACTTAAATGAAGAAAAATTATTCAGAAATTTGAAAGGTAATTAAAAAAAAAAAAAAAAAAAAAAGCCTTTACTTGTTTTATTTTGTTCAGAGGTTGAGGAGTTGAAGCATATGTACGACAGACATCTGTTTATCTGTTTTACTAGAGGCAATTTAAGATAACCACCACATTTTCAATTTCAAATACCAGTAAAAGAAAAACACATTCGAAGGTTGCATTTGGAGTGTCCTACTTGCTTTTCTGAAATGAGCCATCCTCAATGATGTATGCGCAGCCTTCTAAATGAGACACAGCTAATAGAACCGGTTATAATCAGTGAGGCTGTATGACATTACTGGTTGCATACATGTCATGATCTCTGCAAGAAAACTGATACCTCGTTCTATTTATGATAACTGACATGAAGTTAAATGATTGGCAACGGTCGCTTTATCACGTCCAGTTTAAACAGACTTTGGTGCTGTTCACATGTCGCGCTTATAAACTTGTGAAAAACGCCCACAGGGCCACTTTCTCCTTTCCAAAGTGCTCTATTTTGCGCTTTCGTTGCATCCTCTTTAGCTAAATAACCATGACCTGCGCTATTTTTGATGACGTGGAAGTTTCAACAAAGGATATATGAATTTCCAGCACTGAGAATACCTTGCAGTAGCTCTGCTGCTAAATTTATTATAAAATAGATTTATTATATCTATGTACAGCTGTCGCTGTTTAGACACACCGTCTGTGAGTGAGCAAAGAAAGCAATCGCCGTATAGATCAGTAGACTACACTAAATATCGCACACCCTGCGGATGCGCACATTACGTCATCAATGCTGAAACGATATATCGCGCAGCCCTAGTTTAAACGCAATATCAAACTCAAAGCCGTGCAATATGGCTGTATATCAGCACGCTGTGATTACCTACCCGTGTGAAATTGCTTATATATCATTTATGCAATTGTTTTATTTGTTTACAGAGTTTTTATTGCTGCAAATTTGTTGCAAACCGACTTTGTCTTTTTTCACATTTGTATCTCTCAAATTAGACTTTCCCATTTTGACTCTTTTTATATTGTGGCTTAAGGTTTACATCTGATCTCACGGCTACCCTTTATTAATTTTTTTTTTACATTTTATTTGGAGACAAACATACTGTTGTTTTAAATGATGTATTCATTTTTAATGAACTTTTTAATATCAGTGCCAAATGAAGAGGTAAAGAATGAAGCAAAGCCTTTACAATAATTGAAATACTTCTATCGTGTTTCTGTGAATCTTGTAAATTTTGAGGGTTTGTACTGAGAACACAAAAAGGTAGGAAGGAGGCGTATGATTTATGGCTAAATTGGACCCAGTTCAAAAACTTCTCTCCCTTCAACACATTTGAGGCTGATTAATTTGATTAGAGAGGTGTGATGTCTGTGTATGTCTAACACGTTTGGACTACAGCTCCCAGTGTTGCTATAGCGACAGTGCTGTGTGGCCAGATGCTATGAAAAGATGAGGAGAAGGATCTGAGTCTTAAACAAACATTACCATGAGGAAGATTAGAGACACACTTGCAAACACAAAGGCACAAAACAAAAAAATAATTACTTGTTAACTCAAGAGTAATTGTACACTCAGATACACAGTGTTCTAACTAAGTGCTCTCACACAAAGACTCACACGACTAATGAACAGGTTGCAATTAGAGAATCATTAAAGATGAAGCACATAAAGCATATTAAAATGTAATTTTTAGATATGAGTTATTTAGATATTAAGATCTGGATATTTATAAATCTAAACAGATATTAAACAACACAATGATAATCAATTTTTTCCAGAATCATAAACGTACACAAAGACAGAGATAATTGCGACACTGCAACAACATTATGCTCATATGTACTTTTACCCTAGACACATCCAGATTATGAAGCACAAGCATTTTTCATGACTTCAGAACACATGTAAACACGCAGCATGAAAGATAAACAGTTGAAATTGGAAATGCATATTTTAATAAACTTTAAACCCCAAATATAACTGCGAGCAGCAATATGCAGGGTCCAAGATGAGCAGAAAGAAGTAGAAAATGGAATTCACAGATGTAACACAACTGACATCAAAGTTCAAAATGAGTATTTTAAAGACTCCACATTAAAAGACAATGTTGAACCTGAGATATTACATGGCAATGTACAGAAATTGGTATTGATTCTGGTCTCCGAAACATTTTGCAGGCTTAAGCCATTTTCAGAATAGAACAGTCTCTATATTCAGTATGACCAGTGAAATAAAATATGAATGTATTATAGACAACCACAGGTATAGCAGACAAGTGTCACTTTTTCTGATATGAGATCCCTCTCTTATTCTCTCACTTATATCTGTATATGTAGAAGCACTCAGAACATCTCTGAAAACCTAGAGATAAAATAACTGGCTAGTGCATATTATTGCATACCACAAATTACATAGGTCTATGAGCTTTCAAACCTTGCTAAGGTTATTGCTTAATGTTTGCTATAGATTACTGTTTATTCAAAACGTTGACTAGTAGAGAATGGCAACAGGGACAGCAAGGCTGTAATTTCGATGCACACAGAACAGATGATAAACGTGCAGCTTGAAAGCTTTATAAATCACTCTTGGTGAATTGGTACATACTGTTACATACACTGCCACTGGGGTCAATAAGATTTCACTTTAATCTCAAAAAAAAAAAAAAAAAAAAAGAGTAAGATATATATATATATATATATATATATATATATATATATATATATATATATATATATATATATATATATATATATAAATAATGGTTGAAAATTGCAAGGAATAAAACTACATTTTATATAAATGCAGCATTTATTTCTTTCAAAAACACACACACACACACACACACACACACACACACACACACACACACACACACACACACACACACACACATACAATATTACATTTAATTCCAAGATATCTGGAAAACTGGAGTATACTGATGTATGTGAAATTTCAGTGTTGGCTCATGAAAATCCACCATGGAAAAACAGTGATGACTGTTAAAAATCTAAAAGAGAGCAACCTTAGTCACGGCGATCTGGAACTTCATGCTGAGTGTAGTGGGCGTATCTGCTTTCCACTGAACTCCATGGGACTTAGAGTTTGAGTATCTGAAATCTGAACAAGACCAATACATGCCAGAACACCCTGAAGCTTCCTCCCGAATCTATTGATTCCAGCTCAGTTTCCAAAAAGCTCTATTTTTAGAAACTCTAAAGGAGCATTAAACAAACACTAGCATTGAATGCATCAAAAAAAAGGTTCACAGGCAACTTGAGCCATATTAGCATAAAGCTTAGCAGTCCTACAATAGTCGAAATGAATACACTTACTGTAATTAAACAGAGTCCACTGATTCATTACATCAATTAAAGTCTAATTCATACTGCCTCAACAAAAGCCTACAGATTCCAATGCTTGTTGGATCATTGTATTTGCTATCATGTAGACGATGGAGAATGTCAGATGGAGATGTGTAATTTTTTTATAATGCAGTTTTTCTACTCTCCATCCCAGCCAGAATGTGTTTACTCGTGCTGTATCTCATATTTTGTCTCTTTGAAACAACAGACACATCTGGTCTAATGCAATACTCGCACACATCTACACACGTACATATATCAGGCCCATCAGCTGCTGTTTTTCAACCGTATCTCTCAAGGCCGTTTGCACACTCTTCATCTTCAAGGACGGATTCACCTTTGCACACCACAGCAGTGTTCTCTCTCTCGGTCTCTGTTTGTTGTACTAATGAAATAACAGTTTTTCCTCTTTAAATCCTTCTGACGATTTTCTTTTTCCACCCTTATAAAGAGATACAGAGTCAAAGTGAGAGCTTGTATTTCATGGCAGACCAATTTCAAGTGGCTTGTAGTCATCTAAAGGCCGTTTTCTATAAGCGTATGAGTGGGGGGGGTGTCCTCTAAGTGACCGTGTTCAGTAAATAGGGTCATTACAAAAATATCCAGCAGGCATCCCAGGTTAACAGAGACAGTTAAAAGAGATAACTGAAAAAATGAAATTGGTCCAAGAATAATATTGTAAGTGAAAAAATAAGCAATAATTAAAATAAAACAATTAAATCACTTTGATTGCTCTGTAGGCATCCAAGAAAATATTCAGCGTTTCTTCCAAGCTACAAGCTCTGGTATAATATAATCATATGCCAGTTATGAAACTATTAAATAAGCAATAATTAAAATAATAAAAATTAATTTATTGATTGCTCTGTAGGGATCCAAGACAGTATTCAGCGTTTCATCTCAGCTACATGTTCTGGTATATTACCATAGATAGATAGATAAAAAAAATGACTTAATGTGGATCAGATTTCTTATAGTCTTCTGAATGTATATTATGAAACTGAATAAGTTGACTTTAAGCATCTACCCACAGTAAGGTCAAGTTATATATTAGTACAGACAGGATAAAAAAATAAATAAAGGCTCCTCCAAAGGCAAAATATCTGTTCAGATCTGTCCCTGGGTTTAAAGAGGCTAAAGCAATATACCACAACACACATGCAGAAGAAATGAGGGGTGTAAGATTTCAATCAATAAGCACTCTTGCCCTTAAGAAAATAGGCTGACCTCATCATATGCCGTTAATAAATAATTGGAAGGATGAGAGATTTTAGAAGCATGGAGGAATAGGCTCTTGATGCTCTCTTGATCAGAGAATATAGCATATAAAGCGATAAAACTGAACTGATACACACTTACAACATAATCCTAAAAGATGCATTGAGCTGCAAATGAGATCTAATTGAAAATTATTCTTGCAGACTAAACCAGCATGAGGAAACACTGCCCTCTGTTGACTCCCACAAACACACACCGAATCCACCTGACAGCTTTGAATCTCAAAAACGTCCTTTTCATATCAAAGTGCAGGTGCAGCTTTTCTGTATACTTTAAGAAGTTAAGATGTACAGGCACACACATCCTAAATCCGCCATTTCTCAGACCTGCTTATATGTGTGAGTAAATGCCAGCAGTCAGACTGCTATCAGCTGCCCTGACATCTGCCACAAACGTCAATCATACAACATATCATATGTTCCATCTCATTATGTTTGTGTGTGTGTGTGTGTGTGCGCGTGTGCATGTGTGTGGGCACATGTGTGTCTGTTTGTAAGAATTACTCGCTTGTGGAAAAGTATTTTTAAGGACAGGCATGTATATATGACAAAAGGATAAATATATTTATAAATAATGGCACTGTAATACCACTGGTTCTCATTTAATTGATTTAACCTTAATGAATAGACTGAATGCTTTGGGGACAGTGGGATGATCACAAACAACCAGGTGTTATGGAAGTCTGAATCATTTGTCATACACACAGAAAAAAAATAATAAAACCAAACTAAGATTAACACCCAAATGAGAAAATGGAAAATAATAAAAATGGAAACTTCAGTAGCAGTGTCTTTCTGCAGAGCATGCTGAATGTAACTAATGTAGCTAGCACTGCTGCAATGATGACAAATGATGTGGCAATACGAGCCTGCCCAGAATGTTTTTAGCAGCAAATGTATTTATTATAAGTGACTTACAAAATTAGAAAAATACAAGCAGGAGCAATTAATAAAAGGAAAAAATAATGTTAGTGCTACAGGACCAAGTTTCAACTGAGTAGAAAAGTAAGGCAGGCAAGGGTTGGTTGGCTACAGTTAGTATCTGGTACATAAATGGATTTTTTACAAAAAAGCCCTTATGACCCATACTTGCTGATATTATGAAGATTTTAAAATACTAAAACCACTTGAATGGACTAAAGCCACTATGGACAGTTTTTGATTATACTATATATACATTGCTATTCTACTATACATAACTCACTATATATATATATATATATATATATATATATATATATATATATATATATATGTGTATGTGTGTATATATACTGCATTATAGACATATTTGCTATATAGTGAATTATGTATAGTAGAATAGCAATGTATATATAGTATACACATACATATATACATACACACACACACACACACACACACACACACACATAAAGTAGTATTTTAATTTAATTTGTTATTAAAATATATAATAATTACAATTATTAATAAATAATATTTGGATACTGTACCCAGAAAACAACAAGTCAAAAAGACTCAATTCGGGTTATGTAAGTAAAACCATTATAAAATAATTTATATAATAAAACATAAAAAAACTGTTATATAAGACATACGTTTTTAAAGCTATTACCTATTTTTACGTTTTATTTGTTGCTTTCCTTTTTGAAGTAAAGTTTTAAACCCTGAGTATGATCTGTGCCAGCCATCCCCTGTACTGAGAATGTTTTCTTAATTTTTGCCCCACTAGAGATATTCAACAAAGAATAGAAACCCTTTCAACCATCCCTAGTCTCCCAACGATGACAGAGCAGACGTTTAAGTGCATAACAGTAGAGAAGACTTTTTAAAGTATCGTACATTAAGGAATACATTAAAGACAACACACATAGAGGGCAAATAAATGACCAGATTCTTTTGGCAGCTGAGCCGTTATGGAGTGGGATGTTTGTACGCATAGTAAAAAGAACAAGAGGCATGTGTTTATTGTTACTGGCTGCAAACCAACTTTCACATCGTATGAGGTGACATACTTATTGTGCGTGTGAAATAAATATTTGAGCAGCATCCGAGCTGGGTGACAGAATTATTTGAACAAACAATTACACATACAGTTGCTAAATTTAATCACTCATTTTCTATTATGCATTATGGCTGGGATTCATTCAATACACGACGGCTAAGAAACAGGCAGAGTGTGCGAGAAACTGAGCGAGAGGCATGTAAAAGCATGTGTGTGATTTTCTGTGTCAGGGTATTGGGAAGAGTGTGTGGCACTCCCAGTCAGTCCCAGAGCCATCAAGGATATTGACAAGGCCGAAAGACAAACTGAGAGTTTGAGCGGTTTCCTCACTTCACCGATCATAGCAGGACACCACTTAGTGAAACATGCACAGATTTGAAAGAAATAAAGAAAAGGTCTAATCAAATATAATCAAGCCCACTAGGGGAGACCCTCTCGGAGAGATTATAAGATGTGAAATTATTAAATATGTCTGTATATGTATGTGTGTGTGTGTGTCCTTGAGATGAGAGCAGCTTTCATATCAGCTAAATAAATGAAAGAGAATTATGAATAGCATTAGATGGTGAAGAGAACAGATAAAATGGGAATCACTCTCACATGAGCAGGAGGATAAGAGAGTGTCCTCTTCTCTCTCTCTCTCTCTCTCTCTCACACACACACACACATGCCCACATCAGTAGTGTTAACTTCAAAGACAACACTCAACACTGAATGCAGTTACAATAGTTGCCTCTATAGTTAGTGAATAGATAGCTACTGACAGAACTTCAGGCAGCTGTTCGCATTTTATATAGGTAACTTGGATAAAAAAATGGGTCAAATGATAATTGATTACATTATTGATTAGTTTTGGGTTTCTGAAGTGCATAGCTGAATATCTAAAAATAATGGTAGCAGGGTTAATAGGACCCCCAGGGCTTTTATTTTTACTCTCACAGCACTAAATAAAACAAACACCGCAGCATTTTCCTAAAAACCTGCTCTTCCAGATGTACTGCAAAATGTTCCAACCTATAAGGTAATTTCGTGCAATGACAAAAGGTTCATTCTGAGATGTTATAGTTATTTACGTAATGTTAAAATGACATGTGGATTTTTTTAATAATCACATGCAGCCTATATTTATAAAATGTTGATAAAATGTTTATGTGTTATTAAGAAAACTAGTACGTACTTAAATTATATCACAAATTGGGTGACAATATAGCTATACATATTTAGCAGTATTGTGTCATGGGTATATATATATATATATATATATATATATATATATATATATATATATATATATATATATATATATATGTGCACACACAAACACACACAGGTCTAAAATTAACAATATAGTAATATCTTACAGGCACAAAATGAAATCAATGGCAAACCACCACACCAGTGTTGGAACTGGAGATATTAATATGAAGCTCCTGCACTGTGAAGCCCATAGGCGATTTTCATCCCGTTATATATTTTACACCTGCTTTGTCACATCCCCATACTGTGCCTCTCAGACAGAGCTGGGAGAGAGTGTGTGTTGTTGTTGGTGTTGTAGTGTGTGTGTACATACTCCACGCTTCAGTGACAGTGTCTGCTTATCTGGCTGTGCCACTATGTGAATTTGTGAGTGCGTGTTTACTCTTGATACACTCTTCCTGTACGTTTAGTGCTATCACTCTCAGTGGAGTGTGACCATTGTCTTAATACGTCTAACAGGAAATGTGTGTAGTGGAGTTTAGCCTTACGGGGCTCTGAGCTTGAACTTAAAGATGTTGAGGGTCAGAGGAATATTTTTTGTTTAAAGTTTGCAAGGTCTGTTGGTCATTATGTTTAACTGACACTTTTTTAATATATTAATTGCATAAATCATTGACATGATATTTTAAAAAAAATGTGTAATACTGAAAAAAAAACTATAGTATGCAGATTATTTTTAAGACATTTGTTGACCATAAAGCTTCCACATACCACAGTCAGTAGAAGTGAGAGAAAAATGTTTAATAAATTCGAAATACGGATATTTTCCTGACAAAAACACATGGATTCACTACAGGAGGCCTTTATTCATGCCCTGAAGCTGTGTGAGGTACATTTTATTACACATATGCACGCTTTATTTAACGTGTATTGGACTGTTAAAGAAAAACATTCCGCTGCAATGATAGCTCTGCCAGGACAGTTTTTAATATAACTCAGATATGGATTTGTCTGAATGAACAAAGTCGTATAAACCCAGGATGCCTCGAGGTTGAGTAAAATACAGTCTAGTTTTCAGTTTTTTGGTGAATTAACCCTTTAACCTTTTATTAAGAAACCTTTTCATTTTGCTTTGTTGCAGTCAGTCAGTTAATCAATCAATCAATAAGCCTAAGCAATAAACAATAAGATTGTTTCAGAAAACTCCTGACACATAATTTGTTCCAATGATAAGAGAATAAAAGAATACACACACAAATATACATAGTTGTGTGTGTGTGTGTGTGTGTGTGTGTGTGTGTGTGTGTGTGTGTGTGTGTCTGTTATTTATGGTTGGCTTTACATGGTTAAGGTTGAATTAATCTGAGATTTTTTGGAGAGGCTAAGATAAAACGCAAGTAGGGACTGAAGCACCTAAGTAGGCTTTGGTGTATACAGTGCACACACAAAACACACACTCACTATCATTCTGCAGAATAATATGCATTCGCAGTGATTCATTGTAATTAAGCACCAGCTATAGATGTAAATAGTTGTACAAAAAAAAAGGATTCAATAAATGAAATAATTCATTGCATCCTGCATTTGAAACACTTTTTTTTTTGACAGAAATCAAAATTAGAAGGAAGGTCTTTCAGGGGAAGGTTCTCTATCATCTCAATGTCTGCATCCGATCTGACTGGCTGACTTGGATAGAATAAGAAGCCACTCAGAGTCAGTGAAGTTAAAAATACAAGTCACCTAAATTCTACTGTGTGATCCGAACCCTGTTGCATTTAGCAACATCAAAGAAGCAATTCATATTCATGGAGAGAAAGACCTTCATTTAATCCAGACTGCCAAGACACACACACACACACACACACACACATCTACTTCATACACACAGACTATGATATAAAGCGTGTTGTTTGTAAGAACCAGTTATGTATGTGTGAAGTCGAGAGGCAATTTCCTTTGTCGTCTCCTGCTGCGTGATTATTAAGCTGACTTTTTTGTCTTTCATTCTCCCGGCGCTCCCTCTCCCTCTCTCTCTCTCTCTCTCTCTCTCTCTTTCTCCCATGTGAATACAGTCTGTGCTAATAGACTGCATCTGTTAGCAGAATGTGGCTGCCAACCAATTTAACTGACCTGCCTCCTCAGTCTGGGGTTGTGTATGTGTGCGTGTTCGGTGCTGATAGCCGTACAATTGCTTTGCCCAAATTCCACTTCTCTATATAATCACGACAAAATCTGCTGTGTAATCAGTTTGAGAGAAACAGAAGTGAAAAACAAACTCTCCACCACTGTAATGGTAACAACATTTAAAAGCACACTTCAGGTCAAGTGTGTAATAAGCTCAATTCACAGTATTTGTCCAAGGCTGTTCATGACAAAAGTTAACTCCAATTTGTCCCTTTTTTTTTTTTTTAACAGTACACCAGCGGTATATGGACAATATTATGCCCCTAAGATATGAACAATATATCAAAATACAAAAAATATTTATGTGTGAAAAATAGCTTTTCTGTGTAATTTCACAATTAACAAATAATTGAAACACTTTGTTACACACCGTTACACAAGCCCTATGACAGTAAATTGACTAACAATGAATTAGGCTTTACAGATCGAATAATAATTAAAATAATTAAAAACAACAGCATGTCGTGTTTATCTTGAAATATTGGTTTCAAAAGCATTTTGATGGTACACTTTCTTCTAATAATTTACATTTCCACGTGTCTCTTTAAACCAAACATTTGGTGCACGGATAAGAAATGTTGTGATAAGGATACACAGATAAAACATTTGTCATTAATAACTCAACCACATGTCGTTCCAAACCTGTAAAAGCCTTGTTCATCCTTGGAAAACAATTTGAGATATTTTGGATGAAAACTGGGAGGCTTGTGACCGTCCCATTGACTGCCAAGCAAATAACACTGTCAATGTCCAGAAAAGTATTGAAGATATCATCAGAACAGTCCATCTGTCATCAGTGGTTCAACATTATGAAGTGAAGAGAATACTCTTTATAAAAGAAACAAAAATAACGACTTTATTCAACAAATTTGGCAGAGTTTTAGATGAACAGTCAGAGCTTTTAATAAATTATCCCGGCTTTTTAAGCATGGTAATGTGGATAACTAGCCTCCATTATTATGGAGCTCCGTAAATCAGATATATCCACAAGTAGTGCGATGTAAATCTAACCTATACACACGTGGGAAGAGTTATCACATGTCCTCTGAAGGGTTTTTGAAACAAAAATATTTCTAGTTTTAAAATTATAGCGTAAATAACTGACTTGCACCGAGTTCCGGCTTGTAATTTAGCCGGAATGTAATGTATGTTATATGATGGTATGTAATTATGTGATTATACGATCATGGGTTCGATCCCAGAAAACGCACATGGTCATAATATGTGGGTTAGATGTGGTCATTTGTATGAATTACACCTAGTAAAATATGCACACATTACCGTGAGATTTCTGTAAAAAGTCCACACATTGCATTTAAATAAACACACATTTTGACTGGTAACGACAATAATACGTCATCTCATGACTACAGACGCAACACAACACTTCTAAACGTAAAAGTAGGTCGTAATAAGGTTTTTGATTGGAAGACAGGATCCGTTTCGAAAAGCATCTGCTGGATGCACAATGTACTCTCTTTTGTGTCAGACAAAATGGAAGGATAGGCTGTTTTAGTAGTTTTCAGTAGATATTCCATAAAATGACATGGAAAAAAAGCATCCTGGATCTCATCCAAATTATGTAGTAAATAAAACACTTATTATTCAATAAATTCTGTACTGATACTTTGATCTTATACATGATATACTTTATCAGTTTAATTTTGTTGAAAACGACACAATATAACATTGGGATTACTTGAAATAACTTGAACAGAATATTCCTAAAATAATAATAATTGTAAAAAAATAAAAAATAAAAAAAATAAAAATCACTTTTCTGACTTCTGACTCTAGCAATGCTTTGCCAACAGCTTTTGAATGGAGAAGGTCAACTGAAGTGGGGCTGTGGACTCAAATTAGGGCTAAAAGAAAAAGATGAAAGCATCACTTGTGTGTCTGCCACATGCAGGCCTTGAGAAAATCTACACAAACACTATTCTGAGACGGTTCTTCTAAACACGATCACACGCAGTTGTGGAACTCGCAAGGTCCACTTCAGGAAGATTTGTGCAATTCTGACATCGGTGAAAGATAAGGGCAAAGTGAGGGGTTGAGACACGAGTGAATGGGCAGCTGAGAGAGGGATAAATAAAGACCAGATGAGTGGGTTTGTGCAAGAATGAGCAAGAGAATGATTAAGTGGGAAAATAAAGGACATGAGGGTGAGCAGTCAGAGTGGATTGTAATGCAAACTACTCACAGCGAGATGTGTTATTGTATAAGGACAGAGTTATTTTGATAACTTAACGGCATCTGCGCAAGCATCCTCTGGCTCATCTTTTTATTTTCATCCCCTATTTGAAGAAATGAGAGCGAAAAATAGTCGACAGAGGCAATGGCAGGCTGACGACAGACTGAAGATGGAAATAACTGCTGTTGTTTTGGGCTGAAGAAGCATTATCTTACCTGAATGATGCCAGACAGGTACAGCCAAGAAGGGAATAATATCAAATCTAAATGTGTATGTTCCTACAGAAGAAGGTCATAGGGCTTATTTAGAGTTTAATCTTATCAAAGATATTTTGAGAAAAAAATAACTCGGCTTAATATTTATAATGCAATAACAATGTTTACAAGACGATAAATGTAGAAAAATGAATTCAAATAATCCAATCACGGTATTGAGGATTGCACTGCTTTAGCTGCTTGAGCAGAACATTAAACTGAATTTCTTTATAGCGGGTTAATGCGCTCACTCAAACGCATTTCATATATGAGAGTAATCAGCTGTATCCAACAATATACAAATCAAATTGCTGTTTACATTTGCTCAGGTATTGAAATGAATGCCCTGACGAACTTGAGCTAAGTCACATAACAGTGTATTGATGAACTATAACTGAAATGAATGTAATTTCTGATCAGTAGCTAATATGTCAGCGTACTCATGTTTTATGTTGACATTTCCATTTATGTTACTTAAATTAATTCAGCAACAAATCATTAAATTGATTGAAAGAGGCAGTGTTGCAAATGATTATTCTTTTAACCAAATGCAAGTTCTTTCCATGTATCATGGTTTCCATTAAAATATTAAGCAGCAACTATTATCACATATATTTTTATTGAGCACCAAAAAAGCACAGAGAATAACATCTGAAGAACTCTTTAAAAGCCCCATAATGTCAAATCTGAACATTCCTGACTTTTTTCCTGATAAGTGAGGTCTATGGGCTACTTAACTACCATATAAGTTTCAAAACGATCAATCCACATTAAACTGCACACAGCCTGCATAAAGTAGATGTGATTTTTCTGTAAAAAAAGTGTCATCTGATCTACTCACTCACCACCTTCGGTCATCAGCCGAGCACCTCCCACCGTGCATGATATTACTGAGCAACAACAACAACAGAGAATCGTGTCGAAAAAGATTTAAAAGACAAAACCAGATTGGCCAACCTGTATGATCTGACAGGAATGTTACTGTGATGGATCACATCTAACGTGTAAAGACAAACTCACCGTGTCTATCTAGTCACGAAGAAGACTACGTTACTATTACGGATACAATTAATCTACAATTACACATGATTTATATAAATGGGTTTGTTGTTTGACACACAGATATTATTTCATAAACGACATAGTCTTGAGATTAAATAAAACTTCAGATGCGCCCATAACAACAAAAGACAATAATTTATTGAACCTTTTCTAATAAAAAGTGTGCAAACTTGAGCATTCTTGACAATCGTTTCTGTCCAGTCCACTGGCACTCAACATCACAACAAAGATGATATTTAAAGCTCCTTATGTAGCCCAATCTGTGCTGTTTTGAATAGGCCTCCTCCAGTCTTCCCCCTTGTTTTACATTCAGCTAGCGCCCTCACATAACTGGGACGTTGATTGGCCTGGTCGTGCATCTCTCAGGAAAAAACAGGCCAATCAGAAGAGAGGATTATGAATGTTAATTAGACAGACCAAAAGAGAGAAGCTATATATATATATATATATATATATATATATATATATATATATATATATATATATATATATATATATATATATATTATATCAATCGATTAAAAATTTATCAAGTTAATTGATGGACTGTGATTAATAAAAATTTCCCTGTAAATTTGTTAACTAAAGAAAATGTCATACTGTACAATATGGGAGTTTTATTATCTCAACAATAACTATTTTAATCAAATAAATGCAGCCTACAAAATGTACAAAAAAAAATTATTCTACTTCAGTTTTGTTATCATCTTAGACTAACTTTTTAAAAATGAGTCTTTCTTTTGTTCTCATTTTCCTTCACCAACTACAACAATTCACCATATTTATTCATTAATTAGTGCTGACCACCACTTAGTGGACATGTGTCTATGCTGGCATAGGGCTCTCCCTTGTGTGTTTCCAGAATTTATCTGTGGACAGAGCCTCATCATCAGATCTGACTCTGATCCCATTCAGAAGGCCATTTTCTTCTTTGAAGGTTCTGCATTTAAGACTGCATCCTTCAATCACACTCAGCTTTTGCCATACCTCTCTCCTCTCTTTGGGTAAGCACCTAAGGTCTTGAACCTGGGGTCTAGAGCTGTTGCTATTTTTAACCACCACATATTTGAGCTCTCCTTCCGCTTGTTGAGATCCTTTTGAATTTTACAGCGCACTATGTAGGCAGGGTCAACATCAGAAACCTCCACTGTACGCAGGATGGCACAGCGCAGGTAGCACCACAGAGCAGGATACATACTATTACCTCCTTTCAGTGATGTACCTACAGTAAATACACAATTGACTAAATGACTACAGTTTACATTCAGACTTTTTACTTAAAATTACTCATTTTTATTCGTAAAATTGAAGAGGGAAAAAGCAAGTACCTGCAAGGTTCCAGCAATGTTTCCAGCTTTGTTACAGCGCTGCACTTAAAATTATTTTACTAAAAATGTCAAACCCGCTGTCCCGAAAAGCCATGGCGATAACCCTTTGTATATTTTATGTTCTAAACGGATGTTGTCATGTTTGGCGTTACCCTGATCACACAATAATAATAACATCCGCGCTGCGATGATGGCAAAAGTTCAGTCAAACTTTGTATTTGTAGCGTTAATTTTTTTAAGTCGCATGCGTTTTAAATTATATATATATATATATATATTTTTTAAAGGACATCAACCTAAAATTTTCCAAAAGGTGTACAATATGGGACCGTTAACGCTAACTATTTTAATCAAATAAATGCAGCCTTGTGTAACAATTATTCTTAGCTTTGGGGGGTTCAGACTAACAAAAATGAGTTTTCTTTTGTTCTCATTTTCCCGTCACTCGCTTGTTACCATATTTATTCATTAATTAGATCTTTGTACTCTATTGTTGTGTGTTTAAAGCTGCATCCCAATTCAGAAGCTTTGTCCTTTGAAGGCTGCATTTGAAGACTGCAACGCAACAAAGGCTTTAGTAAGTCGAAGTCTTCTTCAAATGTGGCCTTGAAACACACCCTTTGTTTTACAACCGATGAATGCTTTACAGCCCAGGCTATCCCAAGATTCACTGCACACTGATGACGACAAGACTTTGAGAGATCTTGTGAGATTTACACAAAAATTATTTACTAATGTACAAACTACACTTTTAATATGATCCAGACTGTAAACCTACGTTAAGACAGATAAAACAAAGTTCTTTTGTATTGAAATGTAGCAGTAAGTCATGTTTTATTATAACTTCCCTAGATAATTGTTGCCTATTGGGCACTTTGACAAGACGCGAACAGCACAGATGTAACATTATTCATTCTAAAACTTGTTTATTCGTTTCTACAAAATATTAATTTGTGGCTACTGACCATGTTTCATTAACTTTCCCTGAGAAAACCCATGATATAACTTAAATGCGAGAACAATTTACATGATAGTAACAAATTGTTCATTCATGGCCACAAAAAAAATATTTCATTCCTCTGCATGTTTTGGTAGATTTGGTAAAAGAAAATATAAATATTTGATTATATAATATAAATTTGTAATCAGCAAAACAGAACACGAAGCTTGATTAAATTCATGCGCTCCAATTGGCTTGAATCCAAAAGCATGGTCGCAATGTAACAGTTACCTGCTAACCTATTTCTCTTATTTAAAAAAAAGCTTGTCACTTGTGTCATAAAACTCACATTAAAATGTTTCAGATGGGTAACAGTGTGTTTTACGTAGCATTGATCACTGATGTCCTTCACAGGATGTAGACTTCAGTCTGAGACACAGCCTAAGCCCTTCACTTCCTTTGTTCAGTATTGTTGTGGTGTACAAACTGTACTACTGCTTAATTTTAAAAATACTATTGTTTTTCACACTTCTTCACTGGACATTAAATGCAGTAGCGTGTTTAGGCATGCAATCGGATGGGGCCCACATGGTCCTGGGGGGCCAACAAAAAACACAATTTCTTCTGACGGGAATTGAGAAGCCTTTTTTTTGGACCAGTGTGTAATTGGGTCAATACCAGACTAACGATAAGCTTCAGAACAAACTATACTGTTATTGATACATGGGTGTTGTTTTTATCTCTCTTTTATGACTGTTAATGGCAAATTAGAAGCTGTTCTCATAAACCGATTTCACGCTGGTGATGGGCGGTTTGGCATGGCACGCAGCGGCACAGTCTGAGTCTCTGTCCGGCGCACATTAAATAATCACAATGCTTAAGTTGAAGTACAATTTATAAAAAAAACAGTTTGAGAATGTGCTTGAACTCAGCTTTCATATGATATCAAAACCTAAAACAAATGATATATTTATAGATATATAGACTGACAGAATAGTGTTAGAGGCCATATTTTCCAAGAGGTGTCTAAAAATGTACATTTCCTATAAAAACAGAAACATTAAACTCCACTGGGAATAAAATAACATCAGTTTAACAAATCAATTAGGCCTCCAGCAACCAGACCGAATTACATTAGCAACCGCAATCATTTTCAGCTTCAGTGATAGAATCGACCTGACCAAGATGCTAATGCTATTGAAACAGATTATGCGTTATGCGATACAGTTGGCTACAAGACAAATACCAAAATTACAGAAAATGCATGAGCGACTGTTAAAATTATAAGAAGTTTTTTTTACTGTAAGCTGATGTTTGGTTACAATTAAATCGACGGTCTCTACAGTTTAGCTCTCGTGGCCCTCTCTTATGCACCTTGAGAATATCCAACGTTTAGGTGGAATCATTAGACCATTTCAGATTTTACTGACTCAATTACCTTCACTCAAAAACCTTGACCTCTGCACCTAATGATGCATTAACTATAATGTTTTCATATACAAATACTTGCTATAATGTGTAACAACAATTATTCAACAGTAATGTGCACATAGAGGTTACAGTATATTAACTCGAATGAATAATCATGATTTTAAAATGATCTGAAACTTTCTATTTTATAATCGGTTTAATTTCATCACTTAATCTTTCCTTGTCAGAAGATGAGGGTCCATGGGCATAAGTTTTCTTTCTGTAAACACTTTCTGGATTTTGTGTTGGGCAATCAACCGTGCTTACTTTCTGGCAGAAAATCAATTTCAGATCACTGATTAAAGGTTGGATAAACGGGTTGTATATTTTCATGTCTTGCATCATCATCTATATGTTAATATATGAGACATAAATATTGAGCTTATCGGATCATCTTATCGCTTCAAATATTTTTAAGATGGAAATCATAATTTTAGCTGAACACAGGGATTTTAAATATAGACAAATTCAAATTTTAAATAGCTGGGATCTCCTTGAGGAAAAACCAAAGACTTCTTATTATCATAAGTATTTCTTCATGTCTCTTTAATCCCATTTTTTCCATTTGTAATCAATTAACAGGGTTTATGTGAGCCTTAATTTTCCATTATATTCATTTTTGTAACTCTTGAATATATGCATATTTAGTGTAGTTATATATCCTTCCTTGTGTTAAAGGGTCACATGATGTTGCTAAAAAGAGCATTAATTTGTATATTTGTTGTAATGCAATGTTTTTATGTTAAGTTTCAAAAAATACATTATTTTCCATTTTCCTGTGCGAATCCTGGCTTGAGGACCTTTCCCGATCCCGCCCTCCCGACCTCTGTCCCACTTCGCTTCCTGTCATGGATTTGAACCCTCATCTCTTTGTTTTGCTATCTAATAACTTGAGCCTTTGTCTCACATACACACCAAACACAAGTCAAAGACGCATCATTCATTTTCTTTTATCACACTATAATCACAATTTTTTCCCCTTGTTCTTTCCCTGTTTACCATGTACAGCTATGCAAAGATAAGAAAATCTGTGTGTGTGAAGGTTGGCATTTGTGGTTTATGAGGACACAAATTAGTTTAATGACATGGGTATGACAGCGATATTAAAATTTGAAGGTGGTGTATGAGGACACTGCCAATGTCCTCATAATTCAAAAGGCTTAAAAAAACTAAATTATGTTTTTTTTTTTAGTTTCCTGTAAGGGGTAGGTTTAGGTAGGGTTGGTGTACGGCAATAGCACATGCAGTTTGTACAGTATAAAAACCATTAGCCCTATGGAGAGTCCTCATAAAACACAAATGTCAACATGTGTACAAATGTGTGTGTGTGTATGTTTCTACAGAGAAGGTCTTAGATGAAGTTTGCTTAGATCTCTATATCAGCTGTGTCTCGACTCCTATCTAAACATGATTCTTCTTCCACCTCCATGCCTCTCTAGTATCTGTGAATACTCTCATACAGACAGACACAACTTTCTTCACACAAACTTTTTTATCGTAAGGCACTTTATTTGCACTGCTTTCAGATAACGTGTTATGGTAAAAATATATGCATTATAAAAAATAAAAAAAAATCATAAAATGCATTATTGTTATCAACTGCCCTTCAAAATCTAAAGCACTAAAAGTGAATGTACAATTATAAAAAAAAGGTTTTTGAAGCATCAATGCTTTTTAAAATACACATAATATATACAACACGTGTGTGTGTGTGTGTGTGTGTGTGTGTGTGTGTATATATGTATGTATGTATGTATGTATGTATATGTATATATTTATTTTAGATAAACATGACCAATATGTGACCAATTTTATTCTCCTACTATGAGTTAGTTTTCTCCAAGAGGGCTAAATATCACATTACATCTTCCATACACCTTGCATTTGTGAAAAGAATAGGTTTTACCCAAAAATTTAAGTTGCGTCATCATTTACTCAACCTCACATAGTTCCAAACCTGTATGAATTTCTTTGTTCTGCCAAACACGTAGGAAGATATTTGGAAAAAAAGTTTTAATTGAGTTCCATAGTATTTTTTTTCCACTATGGAAGTCAATGGTGACCAAAACAGCCTGGGTTGGAACTACGTAAATCATGACAGAAATTTCATTTTTGAGTGAACTATTCCGCTTACCATTATCTTATAAAACTGAACCTCTCTGATTTAGAATCTACTTCTAAATCTGACATTTTCTGACAGCTATACTATATGTGTTGTTTCGACCTTTAGGTTGTGACCTAATGCTGACAGTTAAATTGGGCAACGCATCAGCAGGCAAATTCCAACTCAAATGACTTGAATCTGACATGTTTTGACAACCCGTCTTTTGCCCACGTTTACAGCGAAGAGGGAGAGAGTGTTCCAAACAGAGCTA
Organism: Puntigrus tetrazona; assembly: GCF_018831695.1. NCBI lineage: Eukaryota > Metazoa > Chordata > Actinopteri > Cypriniformes > Cyprinidae > Puntigrus > Puntigrus tetrazona. Next base: position 12,076,411 of record NC_056699.1, read on the forward strand.
TTTGAAATGAACGCAAGAAGAACCCGCACTGTTTTAACAAGCCTCCTTCAGCCACAGATTTTCAGAGCAGAGAGAAAGAGAGTTTGATTTGAGAACAAAAAAAAAAAAACTGCCGTATGACATCCTTCCGAATGCACATACACACAAAAAATAACCCCATTTAACAGGAGTGACATCTGTGGCGCAGGTGATTTGCTTACAAGGTGACACTGCATCAGTCTTGGCGGCCATGTTTGGCAGCTTGTCAATAGAGGAAAGACTAGACATATGAAGATGGTGGAATGTGCAGCTTTTTACAATTTACGATTCCAACTGCCAGGAAGCCCAAACCTCAAGCTCAGAGGAAAGAACACTCCGGAAAATCAATGACAAGGTAAATTTACTCAGGTTTAAATATTTCATGCTTGAAAATGTTTTTAAAACTCCCTTTGCACTGAGAGGAGGGCTCGCCTGTCACTCCAGAACTTCTCCTTTAATGCAAACTTATTTTCCAAATTAGGCATTTTCCACCCACTCATTTTACCGCAGCCTTCAAAATGATTATAAATCTATATTTCATACTTCTGTGCAGTACCGTGCCCTGCAACACTCACCCGGTTAGCCCTCACTCGCTCCCTTTTCATTCTCCCTCCCTCCTTTCATTTCATTTCAGATAATCTGTCTTGCCCGACTTCATACTCCCCGGTCTCACTGCAAGCTTTTTTTTTCCCCCTGATGTTCAAATTTAGATTCATATGGATGTTATGTTTATTAAAAGCATGCAATAGGCTGATTCAATCTGGCCTTCTGTGTAATCTGCAAAATATATAGAGAGTCGGGGCAATCGATTTATGACATCATTTTACTTCTGATTGAATTTGTGCATTAGCCATTAAAATTGCAAAACAAACTTTTTGTACTGTGAGTGTTTTCATCTTGGGGGAAGAAAAGACAGAGAGAGGGGTGATGGAATATAATCATTCTGGGTGGAATAATTTAATAATAATGATTTTAGGTTTGTGTTTCTGCTTTCCATTTCGGTCTAGAACACAAGTGGAATTTGTAATGAAATGGCAAGAACAAAAAAGCAGCTGGATATTTTGAAATAGTCTAAAAAGCCCAGAGAAGACCCCCCCTCCACTTATTGAGATGCTTAGGCACTACTGCGCTTACCTAAAAAGTATAAAGTGTAAATATGGTGGTAAATTATTTGGACAAATAATAAAGACTCTGAAGGTCCATCTCACAAAAGATGAAAAGGGATACATTAGAAATGTAGTTAATTGTAATTTCTCTTCTATTTTTAGTTGTGAAGGTAAATATGTTTGTGGTAGATTCCCTAATTGTTAATAAGCCTTTATTTATTCTGCTTTCAGATGATGGTTTGGTATATATAAATATATATATATATATATATATATATATATATATATATATATATGAGACAGTCCAGCATCATGAGTCTGAACCGTCCTCCAAAAACTCAAGTACACTGGGATTAACCCATAAATTGCTATGCTATCTGATGTAAGAAAACACACACACGAAACTGAAAATGTAGAACATAATTTTAGAAAGAATTAACACTTTGACTGTAGAAAATGTATTGACTGCATATTTTAGTAACAGTATAAACATCCATTGGAACCATTTATCAGCGATAAAGGGTTAGTTCACCGCAAAATGAAAATAAGTTAATTATTCACCTTCATGTCGTTTCAAACCTGTAAGACCTTTGTTCATCTTCAGAACACAAATGTGGATATTTATTAGGAAATAGGATTCAGTAAATGGTATATGATTATAATTTGTTGTTTTTAATAAATGAATTACTATTACAATTGCCATTTTGAAATGACCCATGTAAAATCAACTTCGTAAAAGCCCGAAGAAGCTAATCTAAAAGAAAAGAGAAAAGAAAGCTTCTTCAAAGCATTTTTAAGCTTCAAACATACGTGACATACAAACCACATACGTGAAGATATATTTATAGATCTTATATCTGGTACTGCAGAGGGCAAGTATGATTCAGACTTCATGCTATTTATCTCTGATTTCTCAATTTATTCTCTTGCTTGCCAACACGTTTCTTGGAAACCAAATGTTGGCAAATGTCATTGTGTCAGAAATTAAGCTGCCCTTGCTGGCTCATTCTCTTCACACGCCTGACAGCATTTTGCTCAAACAGGTCATGATCAGCATCCAAGAAAAGCAGACCAAATCAGAATACATACAGGTACATACACAAAACGAGTATATATTTTTTGCATACTGGATATCCAAGATGGGACTAAATGTAACAGTATTTATAATGCCATTTGATAGCATCCAGACAACTTTAAAAGAGTAAACGGTTGACCGCAACCTTAAAAATGTGCAAAAATGCACACGCCAAGGCAAAGCAGCAAGAGAAATAGACTATTGCCCATGGCTACATTGTAGAGCCATTTGTATTAAAGGAGCTCTTTGATGTGGTAAAGAGACTCAATAAGTTAAAACTCCTCAAGAAATATCTAACACTCACTAGCAGTCAAAATATGATGGACATCCTGGAAAGCACTGGAGTTTGAAAAATACATGAGCACAGATTGGCACAATATGAATTATAAATGGTTCAACTAGAAATTTCAGGAAACATTCAACAAAATAAATGTGATTTTTTAAAACTTCCTTTTTTAATCTGCTCCCCTCCCTCTCTGTAATGCAGGCACATTCTCTCATGGTCTCTGTCTAGCACCTGGTAATAATTTGACACCATTGCATTTCCTCTGTTTGAGAGTGAAACCAGATCCGCTTTGCTGGTAGATATGACTACGATTTAACCAGCTTCTCTTCTCCCTTGTCATCTGTTAGATTTAACATAGCTTTGGCATATTGGAGATATATATGCTTTTATATTTACTCGCCCTCTTATTACCCTATTTAAATAAAGTAAATATGGAAAAATAATAGGAAATGCTAAATTCCAAGTTTTCGTATTACTGCCATGGTTTCCAGAGGAACATACTGAAATTAATGTGCTATTCGCTGAAAATGTGGATTTTGCATAAACAAAAGATCAAAAGAGATGTACAGCTTGATCCTTGATTCACTTGTATTACATTGAAAAGAGCGATTTGGATGTTCTTCAAAAATGCACCTCTAATATTCTAGGCAAACAAAGAAACTCAACTTCAGAACGGATTAAAGTGCCTAAAATGGATTATCACGTTGCTCTAAACCTTCATATGTTCATTCTTCTATTCACGAAATAAAATATTCAGGAAGGACCAACATGAAAAAAAATATATATTTCAAATTACAAATGTCCCCTGTAGTCCAATCCACAGAACACAAAGACCTTGACTTACTCCGAGTTTGTGGGTTTTATCATTTCAAATGCAAGGATTTAACTAAAGTTAATCTGTCTTCTGATAATCATTTTGTTTTGTTTCCTGCTGTGTCAAAGGTGGCTAATGAGAGGAAAAGTGCATAGAGTCTGCATGCGTGTTGTATGTCTGGGCTAAATTTAATGTTGCAGAACAAAAATGTTTATTTTTTACTCTCTCTCTCTCTCACACACACACACACACAAACCTACAGATTAAGCGCATACACTCACATGTACTCTCTCTGACACTCAGACACTTCAAGATTAGTATTCATTTCTCCCTGTGGGTGGGAGGTGTCTGCTCTGCTATTGTTTGTTTAGAGAATTAATTTAGCGCAAGCTCTGTGCCGTGCTCCGGCTAATTATTCGCACCGCTGCTCGTCAAAGCGGAACAGAACTGGTGACGGCAGGTGAATAGATGAGTGTATTTAACCTCCGCATCTTGCAGCATTAATGGCCTGACTCTCCGTTAACAGACAACACTGACAGTGACTCTGGTAGCCATGCAGAAAATCGCACCATTATTGCAGCATATATTAGCTCTAAAAAGCATCCGCATAAAAGGTATGAAATTACGGCATATAAATATTACAGTACTCTCAAAATAAAAGCTGTCAATTTTGTATCTTATTTACCATTAAAGAGCACGTATTATCAACTAAGTTTTACACATTAGTACCTCTCGAAAAAATAACTTTCTGAGCGTGTAGGAAAGTGCTAGAGTTTCCCCATTTGTATCGATGTGAAGTATCACAACCCTAAACACAAATAGATGTTTGGGGAAATCATAACAAATGCTGCTACCTTATTAGCGAGTGGTGATTTATTAATATTCTCTAGGCACTGTTGTTGTTGTTGTTAGCACCATAGCTAATGACACCTCAGCTCTGTCGTGACATCTATAGATTCATTTGGCTGGGTGAGCTATAATATCAATGAGTCTTTATTTAGTCTGGCTTGAGTGCCATTAATTTGGACAGTGGATGTTTATCTGGTGCTTACAGAAGCTCAGCAAGGGATGCACACTTTTTACGCAGCAGGAATATTTTATTTCGAATCAGTATTTTTGTCTTATGTATGTGGCCTTTTTTCCCCACACAGAATTCTCAGATTTATTCTTAAACCTAAAAATTAATTTGTTAGTTGGATATAAAAACATATTACATAAAACTAAATCGTTCAAGTTCTTTGAAATTAGTAGCATTTGCATTCACTTTTGTTCTTTGTGGTTTTTATAAAACATTATACTTTTTTTTTTTTTTTTTTTACAGTTTTCATTATACAATAAGAAAAGTTGCAATTAAATTCTTACATATCATGTGGTTTAAGATCAAATAAAAACGTATACTAATACTGTACACAAATCTTAATCATCCATGTATCAATTCATTCCATTCACATATCAGAATTATTATTTTCAAAAACATTTTTTTAACATTTTACAATTTTTTTTTAAATTCCTCTTTTGTATGCAGGTTGCATGCCTAATTTCATCCTTTAAACTATATTATACGTGTGAATAAAAGGCATTTAAAAAAAAAAAAAAAAAAATCTCAAAAAAGTGCTATAAATAAGCTATGACTAAACAGGTTAAAAAGAAAAAAAGCAATTATTGCCTTAAGTGGTTATAAAGAGAAAAAGGCTGCACACGCATCAATGAGGACCAACAACAACAGAGCCACAGAAACTTCTTTCCATTAAAGCTCATTTAAATTGGGTCTAAACTTCCAAGCATGACCACTCTACTCCCTGTTGAGCATCTTTAAAAAGCTCCCTCAGCCTGTACAATACTGTGTAAAATAATAATCCACTCCTGAGGCTCTCTCAGAGTGTTGCTGTCATCCCCGTGCCCCACGAGACGCAGAGGGTTGAATAGACCTGTTCTGACGTATGAATTTGTGGAATAACGATAGCGAGACAGAAATAAGGCCCTAATAAAAGAATCTACTCCCTCTAAAACCTGCTTTAGATAAGGGCCCCTGTACGCAGGCAGAGCCTTGAGAGCCACACAGAACAGAGAATTTCCATTTAGGTTAATCCACCCATTTTTCCCCGTGGTTCAGGGGAGGGTATTTGCACACACGCACACACACACAAGCAATCTCTATTTCATACCGTTGTAAACACATACACACTATTCTCTCTCATATACACACTTGTCCCTTTTTCTTTGTTAAATACACACACATTCAAACACAATGGCGGCAGGTTTTGTCTTTTTTTTTTATTATTATTCACAGGCTGCTGTTTTCCTAAATTTAAGTGGGAACACTGGAGCAGATGTTGGCAAATCCTATAAGGAAGAAATCCCACTACCAACATAATCCCAAAACACAATGTTATTGCGCCAATCCTGCATCGTCGTGCACAAAATTATCCAAATCCAGGATTTCAACAGAGCCAAACACTGCACCGTTTCCAATCTCAAAACTCATTCTGCTTTACAGAGGAGGAAAGTTGTCAGAGGAGAGAAACGCATTTAATAACAAGCATTAGTTCTCAAGGCAGACGCACCAGTGGCAGACTTCAGTCGTGCTCTCTTCTGGCTTAACAGTACGCAAAACGGCAACCTTTCAGTCATAAACTGCTCAATTTTTATTCACAGGCTGGCTTGCTTCCACTGCTTTAGTGGGAAAAATACAGATACATTAATATTAGTTGGTACGGGTACCATGTCAAAACACTATAAAACAGAATGTCCAAACAAAAATGTGAGACTTTAAAAAGTACTAAGATTAAATTTTGGGACAATTTATCACATCATTGTATTATCAGGTTTTTTGTTTGCATGTGAGTGTCTGCATTTAGGAGGTATAAATCTATTTCCATAAAAATATTTCATATTTACCTTTTACATTTATGTAATAAAAGATAGATCAGGCCCTTACAATTGATGCTATTAATTGAAGATATGAGGAAGGAAGAAGACCCATCCTTATATTCTACGTAAGTTTTATGACCAACCAGTAGTATTATCATTTAAAAAAAACATTGTGTTTTTATTTGTAAAATAAAATAAGTGTAATAAAAAATATAAATAGGCCTATATCAGCTTCTAAAATCAGCTCAATTATTAATTTTGATAGGACAGAAGCAGCAAAAGGTGGGATCAGAAAAGATACAGGAAAGAACTAGAACTTGAGACATCCAAAGCGCAACGGAGCTATGTCAGGACAATCACCCACAATCTCAAACAGGAGGACTCGTATAAAATAACTGATTACAAAACATGAAAAAAAAACACCTAGAGGTTTAACTAGCTCAACCTACTTTTATTCTAAATAATAAAAAGGCAAATAAATATATATAAATTATCATATGAATTACTACATGCCTGCAGTCCTGTACTGAAAATGTATTTCTTTACATTGCCAATTACTGGTCAGGTATGCATAATATAATTATTTTACTAATTTTTCATGGATCTGTGTAAACAGAGATGCAAAGTAAAAGCAACTACTTGTGTACCATCAGTGTTTTAGTTGAGAAATGCAGAAAGATGACAACATGGCACGTTTTATATTTAGAGATTTTACACCCATTATTGAGTCGAAAATTCAGAGGTTCTTCTATGCCCTTGCTCACCTGTTACCCAGTAAAGCAAGAGAAACGACTGTATCTGCTAATACCTTATTCAGAAAGGCACAGACAATTAAATGCAAGTCGGTGCCAGTGCGCGGTTGGCACACACAATCTGTGTTACAATGTTTTCTTTATTCACTTGTCAACATTTTTTCCTGTATGACCAAGTCATATTTGTACATAGTGGCCATGGAGGACATTCTTTGTTTGAGGTCTATACAGGGAGGACACGACTGTTGTTTATAGAAGATAAACAGGTTTCCGTGAGCGCATTTGTTCAACCGAGGGTTATGGCAGGATTTCTTGTTTGTTTGTTTTCGATTTGTACTCTTTGTCTTTGGAAGCACTGGTTTGTGTTTGTCTTTGTATTAGAGATTGTGTGTGTGTGTGTGTGTGAGTATGTATAGTTGCTTGTCCATAAAGAGATTAGTGTGTGTGTGTGTGTGTGTGTGTCTCTCTGACAAGGTTCCAACAGCTGCAGCCATCTTTTCCTTGTAGCCTCCACTCTCCTCCGATCAATGCGGCTCCTGTCTTAGCCTTCGCCTCTAAGAGCACACATTAATTTCACACACACACATATACTCCCTGGAACAAACCGCTGACTTTTTCTGCAGAGCCACGGCACACACACATTATTTATGACCTGATGTGACAGATGGATCAATAGTTTAATATCAGTGTTTGTGGAGTGCAGTGCCTCTGTCTATCAGATATCCAGACAGGCTGCTAAACGCACACACACGCAGAAGTAGCACTTAAACACGCACATTTGAGTGCCATCTGTTTGGTGGACAGACCGTTGCAAAAAAAAATAAAAATCATTGACACTCGCTGACCCTCAAACATGACAACCACATGAGCAGCCCATCAGTAGGCTTTAGCAGCAAAAGCCCAAGAGCTGTGCTAGATGCCTGACCCAAAAAAAAAAATCTGTCTAGAGAGAGAGAGCTCTTTGAAGACCCCTCTAACCAAACAGAATGTGATCTCAGACATGGTTACTGGTCATTCATTATAACAGAGACAGATGCTCCAGACTTTCATCATTGATGACTTCTGATTATGTAAAACAACCAGATGACACGATTAGTTAAGTGGGACATCACATTTGAAAGGTAAAATCAGTTCATGTGGGCTAGATGAATTACAACTCAAAAAAATAAAAAAATAAAAATTATTATTATAATATATATATTATTATTTAACTAGGAAATCACATTGAGATATTGCTATTTTATTACGCAAAAGACATTTAAAAGCACTCAAACGTCATTCATAAGCATAGAAATCACATTTACTAAATATTGATAGCACACTTGGAACAGTTAATCAAATACAGGAGCCCAATCTAGTGCAATGACTATTTATACGGATGATTAACTAATTAGATAAGATATTAAGTAATTTGCCTAAAAGAGCCTTTAGAATAAATACATGTCTCATTTCCTCTGTTGACGTAATGATAACCAATCTAAAGATTTATACAATGTGCAATGACGTGTCCGTGACTCCGCACCAGTAACAAAACATAATGCTGCATGATACACTGAATCTAATTGTACAAATAAGTGTAGAAATAGCTGCATTCATATATAAATTATCACCATAGTCAATTATTGATAGGAATGTACTCTTTACTAATTTCTTACAGGCCTTATAGGAGAAATTTATTTGAAAAGTAAACTGTCGAAAAATGCATCCAAGAATCACTTACTCATGCTCATGATGATCCAAATTTTCACAAATACTAAAACTTAGAAAAATGCCTTTTTCAATGCTCTTCCATGAAGTAACAATAAATGGGAAGTGGAATTTTGAAAAAAAACCAAAAAAATTAATATGAGACAACATAATATTCAACGCATGTGCTATATTGCAAGACAGAAATGGTATTTTTAGGTGGCCTGTAAAGTGTTATGAAGATTTTGATTCACCGCGTAAGTCGGAGCTGGAAATGACATCACACCCAAGTGGATGTAATAGAGTTCATTTATGTTAACATTAGCAGTTTTAGTAAAAACACCGCATTTTGTAACTGCAGAAACTCTCATACACTATAGAGGTTGGGCAGTAATGTGTGTATGACTCAAGTGACATGAGAACATAACATAAGCTTTATAAATATTCTAATATTTATAGCTTTCACTTACTTTTCACGTAGGGAGCAGCCATCTTGAATTCACAACTTAGGTTAGAACCGAACTCCAGACATGTAAGTGTTCCATTTGGAAAAACCCAAAAGTTCACCTAAAAAAAAATAATAAATTCTGTCATAATTTGCTGCATTTATGTTGTTCCAAACCTGTATGACTCTATATTCTGTGAAACACAAAAGACATTATTATGAAATTTTATTTAATAGACACACACGCACACAGAAATTATCCATAATATCACAGAAATATAAAATATAGAAATATAAAAATGATTTTTGTTTTGTTTTGCTTACCTACTTTTTTTTCATTTTATATCCTTACCCACTGTCAAATGGTTTCCTGTTTTCAGAATAAACTGCGCTAATTATTGGTACATTTAAGATTAAAATAAGATTATAAAGCAACATTCGTCATTGGGCTAAATAAACTCCGGATTTTACTTAAATTATTGTATTCTCAGAAAATGAGTCTTAACATGCAATTTTGCTTGCTAAGTATTCACTTTTTTTTTTTTTGATACGTTTACAGGAAAACAAGACTAAAATACTGATAAATAAGATGAAACGGATGTAATACACTGCAGAACACATTGTTAGGATTTTACAGCATTGCCTTAAAACCAGGCGAGAACTTTATATATCTCATATGCAGCTTATTTGTCTTCTTGTTTAATGTTTTGTTTAGTCTGTTTTACAGCCAATCGGATCCCAGCCTCATCCGGGTTATTGATTGCTTGCGTGCCCTTATCCTCCAAGGCTGTTCCTTTAATAGACTACAGAGGGCTGTAAATATTATTGCTTACTGTGTGCCTGGCGCACAACAAATGCAATCACGGTTTTATGACAAATATAAACACCAGTGAGCCAGTAGATCAAGAGTTATCTGAGGTTAAGCTTAAAAGAGAGATTTTATTCCTTTATGTGTCACCCGATTTCCTTTTTCCTTTCTTATGTTCATTTGAACCTGAGAGCCTCTTTGCTGAGAGACCTTTTCACAGAGCACCTAAATTTCAATTGAATGAAAATAATAGGGGTAGTTTTTTTCCACCTTTTTAAATGTAGGTTTCAGTGAATGCCAGGTGAACTGCATTTATAACTGGTATTCCTGATTTATTAATAAAAGATATTTAATATTTCAGTAATCAGCTGTAATGTCAGACGTTGCATCTACATATGAAACATTGATAGACTATGTACTACCTCTGCAGTCATACTTGCACTGCTCTTTATGAATGTGATTGACACAGCATCCTCAGCCGGGGGATGTCAAAGGCTAAGCACTTGAAAGCATGTTGTGCCTCTCCTATGGTTCCCTTGCTACATTTTTTCCCACATTGCACATTTTCTATCTGTCTCGTTCTTTCTGTTGCTTGTGCTTGCTCTCACTCTCTGGGAATGGCTGTCAGCGAAGAACGCCGTCAAGTTTGGGAAGCGTGTGTTCAGAGTTAAAGTGGGTTAAATTACTGCAGGTGTCAGTGCAAACTGTACGTTCTCACAGTAATAGCTCAGATTATATAGGGCCCATCTAGGTAAAATGGCACTGTTTAACTTTACTTTTTACAGTTTAGATGCATAACTGTGCAAAAATAGCTCCGCTATGCCCCTAAATAGAGATAATGTTGTTTAATACACATTTGTATTAAAATCTTCAGACCCCCACGCTTAACAAATGTTTCTCATTAGGGCCAAAGGTTAAACCGACTGAAAACATGAAACTAACATTCTCTAATATACAAAAAGGGGGGATTCGCTTCAATACTGTATTTTTGCCATGCAACAATTTCATTTATATTCATCAGCATGAAGTGAGGCAGTAATTGTTGCCAGAATACCTCATGCCCATTCTGGCAAAATTGTGCCCTATTAGAGCAAGGAACCATGCATGACCAGTGGCTCTGCCATTATGATGCAAATGACAGAATGAAAGAATCATTCAAACACATTCTAAAGTGAATTTGTAATATTCTATAATATTGCTTTCCAGTTCTGGAATCATTACCCATGGTTCCATTGTCTCTTCACTCGAGGTGAACTGATAGGGGACGAAATTGACTGTGACACTTCTGATGATGTGGCTGGTTTGGAAACACAACCGTCAATCAATCAGAGAGAAACGGTTAGGCAAATGAGGTGCCAAAAACAAACATACATATTTAAATAAATAACAATGCATTGTTTTCAACTGAGAGCTGTATTTAGAGTCTTCATAAGTTTGAAATTGCAATCGACAGTGACTGCAAACTGCATTTTGGACATTTTGATATCAATATCAGCTTTTAAAGGTTTGCAACCACTACAAACACAGCAATCCAATCAGCGGCAAACAGTATCGTCCAGACGGTTTCATTGCCAGTCCTTGAAATGTCAGTTGAAAGATGCTGCTTTGTTGTATGTCTCGGACATATTGTATACTGAAAATATTTTTTAAAGCATATATAATGTGTAACCTTGCATTATCATCAAAAAATGAAGACTACAGGTTAGCGTGTCTTTATCACAGTAACAAGCTATTATTATTATTATTATTAAAAGTCATCTTTTCTGACATCAGTTAACAATTACTTTGTAAACACAGCAAGAAACAGCCTCTTTTGCAAAACACCAACTCTATCAAAAGCAATTAATTTAATCACACACACACACACACACACACACAAATCTTGTTCTTTTTCTTTTCTGCATCTGCTCTAGCTTGTATACTAATCTAGCTAATACTTGAGACGTGGCATTTTGTACAGCAAATAATCTTAGCTGTAATGGCACATTGCTTGCATTGTTCCTCATTTGTAAGTTCACTTTTGGATAAAAGCAACTACAAAATAAATGAATGTAAAATGTAACGTAAATGATGGCGGTAGTCACAAGGTACACCTTTAATTTAAAACAGCTTAGTTCCTGCTAGAAAAAAACGTACTCATAGATCTTCATTTCAAGTAATTTCCACTCAGATGAGACCAAAAGTGATAATGTCTAAGGCGAGTTGTTTACTTTACTTAGCCTGCCCATTTCCATCAGTTCGACTTATTCAGGCAAAACAGCTGTAAACATGATAGTCGTGTGTTGTCGCATTGACTAATTAGCCAATTACAGCAACGTGGGAGCACTGCCTTCTCTCCATTGAAAAAAAAATGAAGAAAAATGAGTGCCTCACACTTTGGTTAAAAAGCCTGTGCTGTGTTAAATGTTAAGGCACAGTTCCAAATAGTACTACCACCCATTAAATGCACTTCAAAAGTTACGAGCTTGAATTTTCAAAGGAGCAACCATAGAAGGTTAAACATGTGAACCTTACAAAGTCAGATTCGGGACACATAGGCAAACAGACTTACATTCCATTAGCATACAGAAACTAAAGCCTGAGGGATGTACTCACAACCCACTTAGAGTGCTCTCAAGTTAAAGACACAATTTAGTGACACTGAATAAGAGTATGATAAGGTCATTCAGGGTTAATTTGAAGCCATTTCCTGTTATCTTCTGTTCTCGTTGAAACACTAAAGTTGTGGAAAGTTACATTTTACTTACGGACATGTTGTGCTCCCAGAAAGACTGCCTGGTATCATCTCAGAAATGAGGTTTGTCTTCGGGTGGGGGACCAGGATTGTGACAGCATGAATCTGTCCTCAGTCCAATATACTTTAAAAGGACATCTCACACTCGGTGACAAATGAGGGTAGGCTCTCAAAGCAGGGTTTAAACAGCGTCACAGAAAGGGTTGGCGGATGAAACATCTATCAAAACCTGGCTCAACGTTGGAACTCATCGACAATGATGGAGAAGAGGAGCTAGACTATCGTCAAGGGTGAGAAAATTCCTCATCTTTTTCAGAGCTACAAAAACGCTGATTAGAAGAGATGAGACAATATAAGATGAGAGAAGACAGTGTAGGAACTAGGGGGGAAAAATACTGATTTGAATTACTGAGCATTAAAAAATAGACAGATAAAAGGAGCATGTCAGGCACAAATCAGAGAGCTGCATCACAATGTCTTACAAGACAAAAGACAAATTGGCAAAGACGGCAAAAGGGAGGGAAAAGGAAAAAAGTGTAGGGGTAAAAAGAAAGATGATTCATGTTGAGTATGCTGACATTTGAGAAAGCTGGAGATGAAGACACATCAGAGGGAGCAAAATACAGATTGACGTTTAAACTGTTCACTTTTCATGCGTTCATCTATCCACCACCATGACTTTCAAATCTGTTTGGCAGGTCTGTCACATTAAAGATCTGACTGTCAAATAAGTAAGGAACATAATAAAAGGGAACATGACCATTTTGAAGAAAACCAGCATATTTTCAACAGATTTTTCTGAATTAAGTAAAAATGTAAACAATCCCATGCCTGTATATTATTAGCATACAATCTATCTCAGAAAAACGATACATTTACATTTCTTTAAGGATGCGCTGTTATTCAAAGTATAATTATGAAAAATGTGTTTTAGAGAAATAATGATTCCATCTATTTTCTATTATTAGGTTAAAACCTATTTCAGACAAAAATAGCTTTAAATGGCAAGAATTAATACATATATATGCTGATCTATAATTATGACATCTATTTCAGAGAAATTATTAAGTCTTAAATTCCATGTTTGTCTTGGGATACAATCTATTTAAGGAAAATTAGCCTTAAACTAAGGCTGTTATCCAAAGTATTTTACAAATGAGAAATACAACAAGAAAACTAACATATTTTGAACCATCTGTCTGAAATTAAAATAAATGTTAAAAGATTCCATGATGGTCTTTAATTAGGAAAAACATCTGTTTCAGAGAAATAATGATGCCTTAAATTCAGTTTTTAGGATACGATCAATTTCAGAAAAATAGCTTTAAATGGCAAGAAATTAGAAATACCAATGAGGAATACAACAAAAAAGCAACATGTTTTCAACCATTTTTCTGAAAATAAACTAAATGTAAAAATAAATAAATAAATCCTCGCCAATTTATAACTGACACAATCCATTTCAGAGAAATGGTGATGCCTTAAACGGCAAGTAAAATGTGATACACATGCAAGTGACAAGTGACTTACAAAAGAGGAACACAGCAAGCAAGCATCGTAAGGAGGTCCCTTAAAGGCCAAATCACACCGTGCAGACAAACGTTGTTGGGTCGTGGATGTCTGAGCGGTGTGAAAGAGGTTTCCAACAAACAACAACAAACTCTGACGTAATCTGAAGTGTCCATGAACCGCTGCCATGATGATGCACAAGTTTCACCCACGGCCTCTTTCATTTCATTTTTCATCTTTTCTGGCAAAGAATGACTCGCAAAGCCATTAATAAGAGTAATTAATGCTCCATTTCTTACCCAGACAGACTCGCACCATGTACGCCAGACGCCAGTGGCGTGGCACAACGTGACAAAATATGTGGCAAATTTTGCATCCGGTGAAGATACTGTGCTACTTGACTCTGTATGACATGAAGTTTGCTGGTGTTTGTTGGGGCAATGTGAACAAGACATTTATTTTTTAGAAAACTCTAAATTTAACAGCCAACTTGAGCCAACTTGTTTGTTGGTAGGCCTGTCACAATAACAACTTTTTGTTGTGCGATATATTGCCTCATAAATAATTGCGATAAGTGATATTACTGTCATTTTAAGACCTTTTTGTGCCACTGAATGTACAATCATAATACAAGTGCACAAAGAACTTTTATGGAGGTTTTTTCAGCTGTTTATCTTTTTTCTGAATAGTAAGAGTGCACACTATTGTCGAAAAAAACAAAAAATTTTAACTAGCAACTCATGACTACACAATGTTACGTACGAGAAGCTGCAAAAGACACCGCGCACAAGTGGAGAGCAAAAAACATTTTTATAATGTTATTTTTATGCAAATATAATTGCGTAACGAAAAAGGTAATGTACATATATTGTGCGATAACTCGATATACTGATTCATGCGACAGACCTATTTGTTGGTGTTAGTCTGTGCAGCGTGAATTGGCCTTAAGATGATAACAAGTCCCAAACACAGAGCAAAGCTCGAATGGGCAAGGATATAAAAATAGTGAAAGCACAGAAGAAAAAAAATCTTTATTTCTTCCCATGTCAGCAGGATGCAGATAAGATTGGTTGGTTAACATGCCAGTCACACGGCCTCTTCCTGTTTAAACGACCATTCTTAGGCCCGTATAAAGTGCAGTAAGGAACAGACCTTATGCTGTTAAGTCAAAGAATCACCAGATGATATCAACATCAACAATCCATGTAAATAAGGAGTCAGTTAAGATCAGTCGTAAGCCAATCTAAAAACTTCATTGCTTTTAGAGATAAGAGACAGAAGGGAGACAAGGGATGCTGTTAGGCTGATGGAGGTCAAGAGATGGGTTGGAGGAGAGATAGAGATGGCAGAGATAACATCTGAACCTTTCAGCTGAGAGAGCCCAAAGCAAGGGTTGATAGAGGTGGTGAGATAAAATCAAACCTCCCTCGTGCCAACTACTAAAGGAGAGCAAGACAGAGTGTATGTGTGTGTGTGAGAGAGACGGAAAGAGAGAGAAGGAGTAAGAGAGAGGGGTCATATTCAGCAGTCACCTCTCCTCTCCAGACACCTCCAGACTTTATCATCAGCCCATCTGAATGGCCTGTGGTCAGCACAGAGAGAATGACTCACGACTCTAGTCTTATGAGGCCACCTAAAAGGAAAAAAGACATTTCACTTACACACTTCAGCATACATTAATCCTTAACTTTATCTGCACCTGATTAACTGTCTATATGCTGTTCTTTTGTGCATTTAAATACTAATAGAAAAATGTATTACTTAAAACATTAGGCTTTTTTTTTTTTTTTTTTAACATCGATAAATATAATGACTTGAGCACCAACTGGTGCAGAATATTGGAATGATTTCTGAAGGATCATGTGACACTGAAGACACTGAGTGGCTGCTAAAAAATTCAGCTTTGCCATGACTGCTATAAATAAATTATGTTATTCATTTACATATAATAATTTAAAACACATTCAAATGTAAACATGCCATTTTAAATTATAATAATATATATAAAAATAAAATAAATGTATTTAAATGAAAATCAAATGCAGAAACAGTGAGCATAAATTACTTTACACTTTTTTGTCATTTTTTATTTTAATAAATTATACATTCAAAAAGGATGTCCGTGAAGGGTCTGTTGTCCCGGGGTAAACATTAAAACTGCACTATACACTTATACATTATGTACTTACAAACTGTGGACTTAACCACGTAGTGTACGAAGATTATTTTGTCAATAATCATTGGAGTCTGATAGCCCCTCCCCTTTTGTGATGTAATTGAAGCTGCGATGGTGCACTAGTGCATGAATTGTGCCACATTCCACGCTTTGGTTTTTCGGTTATTTAAATGCATCATTATATCAGTATTTAAAGTGCTTTCTTCTGCATTCACCTTGTGTTCTGAATCCAGAAGGCCTAAAAATATTATCAATTTGAGACTAGTGTGGGGAAAAAAAACAAAGTTGTACACTATAGTCATGATTAGAGTCATTTAAACCCTGTAACTTACACATAATACATGGAAGTACACAAATACAGAGAAACCTTCTGGTAAAATTACATAACCAGGCTTCTCGAAAAGTAGATTTAAACAACCATACTGCTCAATAACAATATTTTGTAGAGAGGAATTACGTTAGATGCTTTAACAAAACTATAATAATATTTCTAATTTTTACCCCACAAAATACAAATCGCAAGTGAATCACACTAAACACGTTTTTGTTTTTATAATCTGTGAAATGAGTGCAAATTATTTTCTGTATCAATCCTCAATACATCACAGATGCTGTCAATTGAGCTTAACTTGTACGGCAAGCAGAACATTCCTATGAATTTTAAACAACAGTTGTAAGCTACCACTGTTCACCAAATGTGCTTCACTAACAATAGTGCACAAGAGGGTTTAGGAGGAAATCCTTTTGCTGTTGCATTGTAAGTGTGTTTTTTGTGTTTGCGTGTGTCTGTGTTCGCACCAATGTTTTGCCCCTGACTCCAATTTTACTGAACTGTACCCTGTCCTTTGTGTTGAAATATCCACACCCCAAATAAACGATTTGTCTTGATGAGGTCACCATACCCTGCATGAGATGACAGGGAAGGGACAGAAAAGCCTGCAGAATTGAGGCTGGTATAATCAGAGCCAGGACAACAGTTGGCTGACCATGTCCACTGGTTCTTTTCCAGCTCTCTTTTGTGTGTGTAAGTGTGTGCGTGTGTCGCCTGGTGTAGTTCCAGCTCATTTCAGCGTTAAACCTCCCAGAGATGATTCCTGAGTGTGTGTGTGTGTGTGTGTGTGTACGTGCATGTCATGTCTAAGCTGTTTTCGGTGCTAAATCTCACTAAGACGACTACTGCTGGAAATGAAGAATTTAATCTTCAATCTACACACAACCTGTAAATATAAATATAAATCACATACACTCACACACACACACACACACCTGACTTTGACTTGAGTGTGACTCACAAGATCTACGCGGATTTGTTTAGGCAAATTCAAATATACTGGTATATATAGTAATTGTAATTTCGCACATAATATGATCAAATGAAAACTTAATAAACACGCTAAATAATTCAAATGCAGATCAGTTTGTGTGAGTGTTACTACGTGCCATTCAAGTGGGTTTGTTATTTCAAGTTCTGAGCACACGAATGACTGAGCGAAGTCATATTTCTATGGAAAATAGGAATTGTAGATGATAGACGCCGAGTTGTGACATAAGTGTCAAATTGAAACATTGCGAAACATTAGTCTAATCTATAATATTGATGATATCATCTAATGTGTACAACAACAAAAAAGGAAAAAGTGTTTGTTAAAAGAAAAAGAAAAACTATTGTAAATTAATATTGCGGTATGGTTCACAATACGTCTGTCCACCTAAAAATGTCGTGTTTGATTCAGGGTTATTTTCTTATTTTTTGTAACCATTTTTTTTTTTTTAGAAATGAGCATACAATGTATAAATAAGCGTTAAATAAAACGTAATAAATAAAGCGTTGGACCTCTTTGGGCTTATTGCTCACAGTGTGTATTTTGTGTAGAAATACGAACGCAAGGAAGGTGAAATATTTCTTCGAGCTTCTCAACAGCGAGGGTGAGTAGCGTAAACTGCATAAATTGTAATAAACACATTAGCTAAATTGTTTTTGGCGCATTTATAGCTACTTAACTTACCTGAACTCCAACGCTTCCGTCTTAACATGAAACACGCCAGGGGGCTCGTTTTTCGAGCATCCGGTTTAATATTTGATTGTATGGCTCTATCGCCCCCTTGAAGGTTTTTCCGCTTTGAAAAATAAAAATAATAATAATAATAATAATGAAACGGACCACGCGGCATTTGCAGAGTATCTTACGGCTTCGTACTCGCGTTAAGCGTGCTTACATGTCTCTTCATGCACGTTTTGGCCTTAGGGTTAGGGGAAAGAGAATATAATTAGCTCATTAAAACAATGGATGTCAAAGACCTCACCTATGATCGAATTAACAAACATGAGTGTTAAAACTGAGGGCCAGCTTTTTTCATCAGTGTAATGTCTTCGCTACTATTATCTGAACGAGCTAATTATACGGTGTACTATAATTGATAGTGAGAGCATGCGTGTGTGCGTGACGCATTTTTTATTAGCAGCCCTTCTCCCGCCTTTCCGCGTTTGACTCAACCTTGAGACTTTAACACCGGTCTAATCACAAGGTGAGGCGTCTAGGCTAGCAGATGCTTTCAGATGATTACAGCAAAAAGTCTCTCACCTGAAATAAAGCAGTGTCATCTGAAAATGCACAGCGATATTACGGCGGCAATATACTGCACACCCCGTAAACTAATATTGCAGACGTTTACATCAGAAAGGCCGCCCCTCGCTAATTTATCTGTGAAGACGTGAGAAGAAGTTAACGAGTTGAGAACAGTGCGCCAGAACTGAACAGGAAATATAAGCGTCTGGCTTTATCTTACTAATCACTCTCTTATGCGGTAAGCTTTTACTTAATATTGGAAGCAACATGTAGTTTTGATTGTCTGCATTTATTATTCAACAGTGCCATCTGCTGTTTTAAAAAATCACTACACCCTTTAGGACCCCGAACCCTTATGTAGAAATTACATTGGGAAACTAGAACTGAAAGGACACGCTTTAAAATAACAAAACAAAACAAATTTACAGCTCAATCAAAACATATTCAACACTAATATGATCTAATATCATATATATATATATATATATATATATATATATATATATATATATATATATATATATATATATATATATATATATATATATATGCAGCTGTTTTGCTATTATTTTGTTAACTTGAGCATTTTAACCACAATCCAAAGAAAAATCCACCATCTAAAGACAGGTCAACTAACCCAAACATATAAAAGACAAGAAAACACATTCTCTATTTCGATATGTTTTCCAACTGTTTTTTTTTTTTTTTTTACTCTGTACAGCAAAAAGGTCAGTGATTGGCTACTTAGCATGACCCCATTAGCCCCTGCTGATCATTTTTAATTGCACCATCTGGCTGCAGAAAGCATCCTTCTCCACTGCTATTCAAAAGTGGTCGTGGATTCTGACAATTTGTGTTGTTTTACAAGAAAAATATACACAACATCTCATTACATTTTAGTATAATTACTTATAATAAGCATGAAATTGACATATTTGTAGCTGTCTGCTACCTCTGACATGAAAGCTCGGACTAGTTGCTAATGAAAGGCCAGCAGTCAGACAGTGCTGTCATGGCACCATTTTCCTACACATGGAAGTCACACGGCATTTTCAGATCTTGTGGGGTCCTGCCAAGGAAGCAACACTAATCAAGATGAATGAGGATGCTAATGAGCTTTTCTCTTTGCTTTAAAGAGCATACAGATAGTATTTATTTATTTATTTAGTGGAATTCAAAAAAAATGCATGTGTGATTTTCTTTGTAAAATAAAGACAGCAACATATATTATAGAACAATAAGTACTCCATAAGGCAATACAATTTACAATATAACAGTATTATTTTTGGTATTGATTATATACTAATATCATTATTATTATAGTTGTTTCTTTTACTTCAGTGTTCGTTTTATTTTTAGGTTTTAGGTTTTTTTATTTTATTATTCTTGCCATTTATTATTTTTTAATAATAATACACACAATGTTTTTCTTCATGTAATAAGCTACATTTTCCATTTTCATCTAAGCTCTTTATTTTGTGTTTTATTTCATTTCAGTTACCAAATATATTTTTAATAATTCTAGTTAACAATAAGGACGCTATGTAACACATCTGTAAAATGATGCTCAATCTATAATTTAAATAAAAAGAAATAAATAACAAGTACTGCTCCCTCTAGTGGAGAGAGCACTCCATCTAATGGTCCTTTTTGTCCTTATCAGGTGTTAGATTTTGGTTAGCTAGGTAGAAATACAATAGTTATACACACAGAGAACACACACACACACACACACACACACACTATAGTCTTATCTTTTTCCTTGTTTCCTTTTAGGAGAAGTGCTTGGGACCGCATGTTCCTGTCAACGTTGTCATGACATCATTTCCCATTGGATCTAAAGTGGTTGGTGTCGAGGCTTTTACGGTTCGGGTAATTGGTTCAAAAGTATGCAAGGATCAGGTCAGGTTAGGGTTGAAGCCCCATTAGCCTGTCAGGCTCAAATCATGTTATCTTTCTGAATAAAGAAGAAAAAGTGCTTTTCTTGATACTTGTTTACTCCTCTGTCTTTCGGCCTTTGACCTCGAAATTGAATGTGTTTGCCACCTTGAATGACATATTAATTCTCTGGACTCACTATGGACTCCAAAAGAGCTAAGAGCATCACTCCTGGACCTTCCCCTCAAGATTCATGTTCCCGAAAGCGTGCTCTTCTCAATGCAACCAAACCTCATTGGAAAACAAGCGTCTCTACCTACTATACACTTTTGCAAAACACACCTAGACCTATGATTTACTGCCGTTTCCAATTGAAATGAACCCTAGTAGTAGTAAAACATCAACAACCTTTAGTCCTGTTTACACAAATTATGATTACATGACATGATTTGTAAAATAATATCATCTTTTCACAGCTCCACTTGTATGGCTTTTCTAGTATGGCAAACTTGCTAGATAACTCGTAAAGCATTGGGTGCAAGTCCAGTAAATCACAAATCATGATAAAAGAGCTCAAAAGACTTAAAAACAAGCTCAGTTGCTTCAGGAAATACAACTAATCTCCCATTTACTTTGGTTAAATGTAGTTTTTTACGTACATCAACCAACACAATAAAACACGTTCATAAACTGAACGAGTTTTTATCACTACTCACTAAATATTTCGCTTTTGAAGTGTTGCAAAACAAGTAGAGTAATATGAGTTTGTAGAATAATCGGGACAGGCATGTTTTTCCAATGAGCCTGGGTTGTCTTAAGGTGAAACAAGAATAACAGTCTTAATTAGCACTGAACAGTCTTCATACACAGACATGCATACTAATACACACACATCACATGATAAACTGCCAGTGAATAATTAAGAGAAAGATGGGGTAAAGTGTCAGTTTATCTCTTAATCAACACACACACACATCTTCAGGATACACACCCATCTAATGTGACAGCGTTGAAAACATAAGGACAACACCTGATACCTGCCGAACAAACCGGCGTGTAGTTTTACACTCCCTCATCTCCCCCCGCAGGCATTTATTATCTAAGAAATCGAAAAAGTTCCCCGCTGTTTTTTTTTATTGCCAATTGTTAATTGTGTTCAAAGCGCTTCGCTATTTTCACAGGATAACAATAGCAAACCCCATTTAACCCGATAGCACAAAATGCACATGCAATTTTGCAGAATAAGGGTTATCAATGAGGTCATGGGAAAAACCGAAACAAACCACTTCGGGACAGTGTAACAGGAGAACAGAAGTGAGACGGCACACATGTGCGCTGTAACTTTCAGACTAGCTTACTGACCTTCCTTTTGTGTCACAGTTGGCAGCCTCTTTTGAAAGAGAATCATCAGACCACAGGAGTAAGCAAACAAAATATTTAATGTTTATTTACCATTAGTATTTTTGTTTGTCTTTTATTTACATAACACAGACACACATTAAATCATTATGAAAAAAAAAAAAAAAAAAAAACCTAAAAAAAATTACACTAAACTCCTTCAAGCAGCCTTTAACAACTACTTCTACAAGGACTTGATCAGGAAACAGACTACGAGAGACAAAGAAAGGCATCGATGTACTGTAAGTGAACTGGAGCATTGGTTTTAAATGATCAGTATATAAAGCCAAAGCTGGACACAAGTAGGCTCGAGCAAACCCATTCAAATGTACACGCATACACACCTCACATATAAGAAATCACAATCTATAAGAACTCACACACACACACACACGCACACACACAGCCTTTAAGGTAGGAGCCCATCTGCAGCTTTTTCCTCTGTTGTTATCCATCTAATATTAATACTGAAAATCATACAAAACAAACAACTAGAAAACAATTACAACGTTCGAAGTGTGTGAGTGTGCGTTTAACCACTGTTTAACCAGTCATAGTTCTGATGCATTTACAGCCATATTGCAGCCAGTGTATTTTCAAGTATGGACAGTCTAAAACAGTGCTTGGCTGAAGAAATGCTTTAAACCTCGTGGTTTAAACAGCTTCAAATCGTTATAACCTTAGTGAGTGTTTTTTTAAGAGATTTTGGTTTTGATTCCTAGTGTTCTTAAGGTGATTTGACCGTTTAGTGATCTGGGAAATATGATGTTTATATGAACAGTGTTGTGGTACATTAAAACAATCACACGGAAAGTATTAATGGCAACAGTTCAGTCTGACATTGAGTTGTAAAACCAGCATGTGATTTCATAACAGGTTGTCCAGTGGCATTTTTTTTAAATAAAATAAAACCTCTGAGGCTGAGAATGCACTTTAACGCACAAATAATTTACAGAAGTTTATCGCCACCTCAAAATACCTGAAAAGTTACACAACTAAATGTTAGATTGACATGTTACCAAAACACGGTAATGAAAATGGCTGAAGGTTAAAAGAACCAATAGAGCACCATGGGAAAATATTCATTACAGTACCGAATTCCTCCAGGTCACTCTAGGCCTACTGATTGGTGGGAACATGTCAGCAAACAATCTTTCGCTTTGATAACATCACTCGTCTGATGCACATTCTAATAAAAATGTAGTTTGTTTGGGACATTTTGAGACACACAGGCACTCACACATTAAAACTACTGTATACCCCCTCCCCCCTTTAAAAAAAGTTCCTCCTAAGCACGATTTGTTTCATAAAATAAACCTTTCGGTAAAGATGACTGCAGTAGGCTAAGCAAGAAATTTTAACTGCAAATCCTAAACATCCATGAAGCAACACAATAGTACGGGTAAATGGCTTAATAAATTGTCTCCTTTTGCTCATTTGAACCCGTATCTGCCAACACAAGGATCGCGTGACGGGATGTTTCGCCTTATCTGAAGAGAAACTACGGTTTTGCTTTTAATTCATTAAATTAAACTAGCCAAGAACAACAAAACAAAAAGAGAAAAGTGGCTAGGATGCTCTAAGACTGTTAGTTTACCAGTACACTGTCTCCTAGCATTCCAGAATTATTGTAAATAGAAGTTTAACTTTCCTAAATCTCTAGCATTTTGTATAGCTAGCATAACTAGCAGCATTAGCTAGGGCTGTTTGTAATGTTAGCAAAAACTAAAAGCATGTTAAATATTAAGGATAGGCTGGCAACATGAACACTAGCAGATGTGCTAGCTTGCTAATTTCTGAGAGTTATTATTCCTGAAGAAATGAAAACAAAGTAGGGATGGAGTGTGCATAAACATAAATATAGAACATAAATTAAATTCAGCGCACAGCGGTCAACAGTGCCGTGTGCACAAAATGTATGAAATTTATATAAATAGTTACAGATCTCTGTTGTGTTTGGATGCAGTAAAACCTGATGCCCCATAGCATGACAGTTTCTTGTTAAAAACATACATTTCTAAACCGTTGCTTTTTCCACAAGGATAAACTCAACATTCAGGACCACAACTGAACGTTAAATCCATTCAACAGGGAAAACAACGTCCTCAGGAGCTTTCCGTTTATGCTTTTTTTGGATCCCTTCCATTCTTCCTTACTTTGGCTTCCCACTTACAGTTCATTGTTATAATGGTTGGTTTGTTTCTTTATTGACCCATGTATTTATTTCCTGGATAGGCCCTGCTTTGAGTGAAGAGTAGTTAATTCCTCTCTTTAGTGAAGCGTTAGTGTTGATTTCTCGTAGTGCTTTACTTTAGTTTCTTCTCCATACTTTTAACGTGGCCATTTCTTTTGTGCTTGCCATTAGGAATTCCATTATGACAGTGTCCGTTCACCTTCTCTGCTGGAGATGAACTGCGCCCCAATCGTGATTGGATGCACTTGCCTATTCGGTACAGCAAGTAGCCAAGTAGAAGCAGGCACACTCCTATCACCACAGCGACGTCTAATAAGAAGTACTGGTAGGTGGGGATCTCGTAGACTGCCGAGCGGAGGTGTTGGGCGCCGCGGTGACGGAGTATATAGCTTATCCAATAAACCGCCCGACTCACTGGATGACCAGGTTGATCTTTATGAATCTGAGACAGCAATTGTGCTCGCTCGCGATACCTTGATAGAAAGAGAGATGGAGAAGTTTCAGAACATCTGAGGCAGCGCAACACCAACAGGATGCTGATCTTGATATAAAGGCCACAAGATGGCACTGTACCACAGCTTCATGAAACCCAACTTAAAGGGATAGTTCACCCAAAAATGTATATTCTGTCAGCCATTTCTCGTACCAAACATGTAAAGATTTCTGTTCATCTTTGGAACACAGATTAAGATATTTTTGATAAAAATCCTTTTTGTACGCAAAGAAGAAAAAATAAAGATTTTCTTTAACAGCCCATCTCGTAAGCGTCACCTTATAGCTCCCATTTGGGGTATCAAATCAAACCGTAAACGGCTTATCTGCGTACAGTTTTGCAGACCCAGAACAGCATACATTGTTTGCATGTATTTTGCTTTGTTTTTTAAGTATGTGTCACTAAAATGGCATTAAAGAGAGACGTAGAGGAGGCAAATTGTTGAATACAGTCATTATTTTTGTTTTCTTTGCACACAAAAAGTATTCTCGTAGCTTTCTAAAATTTTGATTGAACCATAGTGTGAACTATCCCAAGATAGATATGATTTTAATGAATGCAAATGAAAATAATTTTTTAACACTGATATGATTAAAAAATATTTTGATCAAAGTAAATACCAAACATTTTTTATGAAAAAAAAAAAAAAAAGTTATATAACATTAATGGCGTTCAATACACTTTTTATCAAAAAAAGCAGCAAGGAGATTCTAAATAATTCTTTTGTGTTCTACTCCAGAAGAAAGTCACTCAGGTTTGGAACAACATGACCTGAAATACAGCTAAATTCAGCCTGTAGAATAAAAGCTTTTTTAGGCTACATTGCTCTTTGGCTTTCTCGGATTTGTTAAAACACTGTGGGTCTGCAAATATTGACACCATGGTGGGTTTTTCAGCAGGTCTTGTTTATCATTAAACTTGCGTAACCCCAATTCCACAGTCATTAAAGATTAACCCAGCTCTGTGTGTGAGGGTTTGGATTTATATTACCTGTTTTTTAATAGACGTTTTACAATGACTGCACACGTGCGCGCACGTGTTTGTGTGTGCGTGTTGCACTTTATTCATTTTACACAGGCATTTTATACACATCTGATTTACCTTTTGTCTGTTATGACATTAACCATGGCAGTATAAAGATCTTCTTCGCTCATTCTTTTCCACTCAAGCATTATGCCCATGCCTTTGGCCTGAACTCGCGTCATAGTGTCATAGTGATCTCCAAACAGCGGTACACCCACCACGGGGACGCCATGATACATGGCCTCATAGATGCTGTTCAAGCCCCCGTGGCTCAAGAAGGCCCGTGTGTTTGTGTGGCCTGTGAGTGAACAGCAGATGCAGTGTTAGAGGAAAAACTACAATTACTGAAAACATTTGCATTTTACCAACAAATACCATAAATCACAGAACATTTACCATACCATAGTTGTTTCTGCACAGTAATCATAGTTTAACAGTGTTATTATGACCAAGACAGTAGTAACAACAAGGTTAATGAATGAATGACATGGATGGTAAGTCCATCAGAGTCCATCCCTGTGATATTCTTGATTTTAGATATGACTTGGGTTCCTCCTCCACTCTATCATTCACTGCACTGATTACTAATAATGGTAAAAGACATATTAGAGTTACAATTAATGTACACTGAATAAACAGTGAGAACAAAGAGTAATATTATGGATATTTATTCCTACACTAGTGATAAGTGTCTTACAAAAAAGCATAATATATATATTAAAAATAGTTCACAATAGTGATCTAATGATTGAACTTTTGTGTGAACATGAGCCACTCTTTTCCCTCCCTGTTCTTGCTAACTTCTTCCTCTGAGTGAGTCACAATGAACAAAGAGATTTATTGACCTTTCAGAGTCACTAGTTGCACATTAGCTCATCTAGTACCCTTATATCGCTTTAAAAATACATTTCAAGACACATAGGAAAATCAAAGGGACATTTGCATACGTTTTTGTAAATTTGTCCGAGGTTTCTCACGGATAGGGTGGAGTGTGTACAGTATCACTCTCTCTCTACTGACGTTGTCATTTTATGAATAAAGCAACATGCGGCGTGTGTAAGTGCATTTTGGAAAAGCATCTTTTTTTATTGTGACAGTGCTGACCATGTGTCACCGATCTTGAGGTTCGGTCCAGCCGAACTTTAAACAAGCCCGCGTTTGTTTTGTTTTGTTTTTTCACAGAGAAGAAATGCCTTGGGTCCATCTTGTCTACTGACTTTGTGTGTCCAACTTTTTTCTTGTGGTTATCTTTGGTTGGACGAGCAATCCAAACCGATCAAAGATCAAAGCACAGAATGCAACAACTAGGTCATCAGAGAACAGGAAGTGTGGCGGACAGCAGAAAGACATTGAGAGAAAGAGAGAAAAGAAAGAATGATGGAGACAGAAAGGCCCTTTGTGACCTCAAACCCATGGTGAAACAGAAACTCATTCACACAAACAAACACATGCACAGGCTTTGTATCCTCTATACAACAGAGACATTATCCTAAGAGATTCAGAAATGAGCTCTCTCTCCCTCACACACTGCAAAAATTCTTCAGTTTTTCAATAAAAAATACATAAAAAGCCTTTAAACAAGTTAATTCCAATGCTTTAAAACATTTCTTAACTAATAATGTAATAATATTTTTGTGAAAGCCATGATACTCTGTTAAGGATTCTCAGTGTGAATAAAAATATAAGAAACTTACCCAACAAGTCGTTCTGTGGCATCCAGTCCACTAGTTTAGTATTATTGCCCAGATTGGAGGGAGGAACTCCAGAGAACCTGCAGAGAGATTAAACTCATTGAAATATAAACTCTTTAAATGCTGAGCATGAGACAATCATCAGCTGACAAGAATAAAGTTATTACAAGCATCATAAAGTGAGATCTGGAATTCGTATTCGGAAAGGAAAAGTGCATTAGAGACAAAGGTTTGAGAGAGTCTGAGGACAAATATTTTGCATGCATAGATAAGATTAATACCAAAGCTTACGTTGAGAAGGAAAAAGATGAAAGAAAAAGATGAAAACAATCAAACAGATTCCTTTTACCTTCTTATAAAGCTTATATAGACGTTATTGCAGTAATACATTTAATATATAAACATGACAGTTATACATATAAACATTACATATGAGGTTCAATGAAACAAAGAGCTACAGCCACTGTACTTTTCAGAAAGGCATTGAAGGCAATATGAAACTGTATTCACAACCCATTTGACTATGTAAAGTGATGGCAGTTTCATTTTTCCAAATGAAACAGAATATTCAAAGAGAAAAAAAAATCAGATGGGACCTTGAAGTGGAAGTAAATAACTACTGGCAACATTATTGAAAGGCTGCTTTACCTACAACAGTAGTCTAAAGCAACGTCTGAAAAGCTACTAATGCAGTTGGTTAGTATTTTTTGCTGACTACATGGATTAATTGACATCAGAAGAAAAGAGATTATATTCAGATTACAAGAACAATCTATTAGCGTTTAGAAGATGCATTGATAAATCAATACAAAAACACCAGGAACACACACCGCTGAAGTTTGGGGATTTGTTTTAAAATAAATGAATACTTCTATTCAGCAAGGACACAACGTTGATTGAAAGTGAAGTTAAAAAGTTTAAATTGCTACAAAAGATTTTTAATTCAAACTAATGCCGTTCATGACAACTTTCTATTCCTCAAAGAATTAATCACGGTTTCAACAAAAACAATAAGAAGTACAACTGAGGTAACCTTTCTTATTATTATCAATGTTAAAAAAAACAGAGTGTAGTTTTATGTTGACTTTAAAAGTCGCTGGACATCTGCTAAATAACTAATTAATCTAACAACACAACAAGAGTTCTCCAATGGAGATAATATAAAGCCATTGTCTTGAAGTCTGGCCTGATATTAAGTAAAGAGCCGGGGTTCTCTGTCACTGGTGAGCAAACACACGCAGCCTAAAGGCCAGTATGTGCCAAACCTAATGACAAACATTCTACAGTTACTAAGAAACCTGACAGCAGTCAGTGACTCTAATTACCATTACTATAATCTATGCAGTGTGACAGGAAAAGAGTTGAGGCCATATGTTCATGACTTCATGTCTGAATAAGTTTCATGAGTGGTATATTGTTGCGGCTCGTTGGAGTGTGTCTGTCTATCTGTACAGTAGATTTATGTGTGTGACTCTGTGTGTGTGTGTTCCCTGGGCATTTCCACTCCCAACTGAGTCCTCATTAGTGAAGTCTTGCCATGGCACATTTGCATGAATGCAAGAACGCAACTGAGATTATATGGCATGACTACGGGAGTCATGACAATGTGACTATGTGCCTATGACAACAACAGGTGCTGCTATTTATAAGCACGCAGGTTTGTGTAGGAAAAGACTGATAAAATTTTTTTTTAAAGAAGCAAAATTAATCCAATGGGAAAGTTTACATGCACTAGTGACATTTGAGCTGGGCAATTAAGGATCACCTCTCAAATCCTAAACTATGTTATTGATTCTGCTTCATATAAAATTTTATATAAATAAAACTATTCCCCTAAAAATTTAAATATTGCCATTATATATCAACCCTCGTGTGATTCCAGGCTTTATTTCTTTCACTGTGGTTGTTCTTTTCCATAAAATGAATCCCTTATGGGGACTGAGGCTTTCCTGCTTAAGAGACTACCATAATTATTAGTAAAGTGGTCTTCACATTTGTAGTAAGAGTTTCATTTTTGCCTATTACTGCCACAAAACTAAAATATGGCTTTAGATGACTTGGCTTGTAGCAAAAGTTGTATTGTATGCTCTACTTTTTCCCCATTCATTGTAAAGCATATATGTATTATTTTTAATTTACACTTTAAAATACAAATTAAAATCTGGGTTTCAAAAGTCATTTTAAACCACTTTAGAGAGTATTGTAATAAATGTGCATTACAGACAAAGCTTTAAACTCTTACAACACAACAAAAAATACAAAATGCTGATCAGAATAATCATCACATTTACATTTTTAGTTTTTAAGACTTTAAGAGAATTATGACATGAGTACCACCATCTCAAAGGATCAAATGTCCCTCCACTGCCAACAAAAGATGAAGATTTATTGAGATCTAAAACAAACATACCGAGATTCATCATAATTACTGACAATACTCTCAATAAACAAGTGAATCTGTACAATGCTTTAGTCTGAAACGAAGTTTTGCATTTAGAAACCATTGGAAAGTCTAACGAAACCATCAGATAATTTCGAATGAGGGTTTACTGGTTTGGAAATGGAAAACAAAATAGTTAGTTGTAGCCACACACTTATCATTGACTCGCCACCACAGGTCAGTTGCCAATGGATGCTATTTTATATTTAAAATATAAAATAGTATCCGATTTGGCGATTTGATTTTTTGGATATATGGTTCTCTGATCGCATGAAAGATGAAATGAACGGCAGTACCTCCAGATGACTCTCTGGGGAAGACGGCTCAGGGCTCCTGCGAGTTTCTGAGCAATGTCTTCTGAAAGGTACTTCACTCCTGCACCAAATGACACCACTACGAAACCATGTTCATCTGTATCCTTCACCCAGGCTTCAAACTCCTGCACACAAGCAAATCAAATACACAGTTCAACGATCTAAGACATTTGTGGGGACTATATTCGTAAAGCAATTCAACATTATATGGAAATCAAAAGCCAGACCAAACATTTCAAAGAATTTCATGATGTGGTAGCATTTAAACTATATGGTTTTGTTTGACTTGAAAATAGATTTTTAAAAAGGGTTAAATTAGGTTACATCAAAAGTTATTTTAGTGGTCTGGAAAGCTAGAGATAACTCCAAACTGTGTCTCTTTGTTCATGTAAACGGGAGTAACTGCACATAACACTGTAAATGAATCTGGTAATTATTCAGTACCATAGTACAAGAACCATAGTACTACCATCTTATACTATTTTAAGCACTTCGAACAGAGACCAAAAAGATTGTTAGCAACGTAATGTGATTTTTTTTTTTTGAGGTTCAGCTGTTGTAAAACAAGAATGCAACTTATTATTTGGTGTTCACCAGCACATTGCACCACAGGCAAGGCTTAACATCCTATTTCTAACAAGGTAAAAACATTTGGTCCATAATATAAAATGCTTTTAAGGTGTGGACATGTCTCAAGCTGCTTTACCATTGACAAAAACAGACTGCATGTTTACAAATCCTTCAACCTGAAAAAAATGACTAGGATTTCTCAAAACCTGTTTTACCTATTATGTCAACCGCAGAGAAATTCAATTTTTAAATGCCACCACTATGGAAAAATTAAATAAATGAGACGTACAAGTGTATTTTTAAGTGGTAAAAAATAAGACTTTAGACAGGTGTTTCAAACCCGCTTTAGATCGAGAGGCAAATAAACCTTGGCATATCCATGGACAGCAATCACCTTATCCTGCTTAAAAACTAATACTGGGGTAAATCAAAAATGTTTGCTTAAAGAACTGTACGCATCTAGTTAACGTACACTAGTATATAAAAAATATCACTAATTATTAACCAAACAACAATACTGATGAAAAAAGAAAAGCCCCCCAGCTGTTGGTTGGATTTAGTATTAAAAGATGACCTTAGCTTTAATAAGCCACTTTAAGCAGAACATTAACACAAAGTTAAGACTAAAAGGAGATAATGTTTGGCCAATATTAAACTCTAATATGGGAAAATAACCTAGATGACTCTGGGACAGTTGTGTCAGTCAAATATATTTCCACATTTGATTCCAGATAATTCTACATTGAGAGCAAGCCATGTTACATACTGTGCATAGCATTAAATGCAGCATTTAAATGTTACATATGACTTGCGAGTATTTGGTGAGTTTGTAAAAACGCAGCAATTTCATACAAGGGAAATGATGTTTCTATCTTTAATATACAGAGTAAAAATACATGACCAGAAGTTCGTCCTCCTAGAAAAGTATTAACACAGCAAAAAGTATTTTAAAAAAGGGCATATTTATAGTTCAAATTATAACAATAACTTCTTTATCAAAAACACAAGCTTGCCATTTTAATCCTTTAATTATTTTTAAATTGTTGATTCATATTTATGAGATTTGACTGTTGATTATTATATTACAACATAGCTTACATATTCCAAAAATGCAAGATAAAAATCTAACATGAGTAAGGCATGACTGTGACCTATTACGATATTAGCAATGCTAAGCAACTCAGTTCTTAAACTGGGTGCATTATGGCATAAAACACATTGTTAGCACTGTAGTGCAACTGTTAACACAAAAAATTAAAGGTATTAACAAGACTTAGTGTAAGCCTTTTGTGTTAGCAGTTAGCATAGCTTCAAAATGAGTAGGTTTTTTTGTGTAAGACCTGCTTTTTTGCTGGTTGAGGGAGTCCAGCTGCAGATGAACAGCCTGCATTGGCCTGGCACTGACTGTCCGCTCCTCACACTGGTCTCAGTGTCCTTCATACGCACCCGACAATGGGCACATTTACACACATTGCACCGACCAACACGCTATTTGCATTATGGCTCCGCAGCATACAATGAGGCCATTTGAACGCTTGGTATTCCAAAAGTGCAAGCTTGGGTTCAGAACCCCCCACTCCTATTCAGTGGACAGCTCTGCGCAATCACCCGCATTGATAAGAACAGCCTTTGTTAGCATAACGCCCAAGTGGCAAAATCAAAACTTCATGTTATTAGCAGTTAAATAAGCCAAGACATGCATAAAAATGGCTTATAATGGCTTCTGGATATATTTATATAGCTATTTTCATCAAATCCGGACTATTGATTTATAAACTGGAAAGTGGACCTAGGTCAGTCTGTTTGAGGGAGTGGGTTGCGGCATTTTGGAGTTTGGCCATTTTGTGTGAGGATGGAAATATTTGCCAATCCTGAAAATCTTGAAACAAAAATGAGGTCTCTGCGTCAGCCGATCCCCGTTATCAGAAAATGATGTCATTTTACTGCCATTCATGAACTCTAGCGTCAAAAGCACTGCATGTGCACACAATGCATTTATTGAAAGAACAAGGGAACTTTGGAAAAGAAATTGCGACTGTAGTCCCAACAGTGGATTGTGGAGCAGACAAACACATGTTGTTGGTTAATCTGATCCAAACATTCATTAGTTCATTAGCTTTTCATTCAGAATGTGAACTTGTAGGCATTAAAAGATGTACGTTTTTATCATGTTATGGCCAAAAACTGTTAAATGGGTGATTCATTAATAATGAACAATTTGAAAATTAATGTTATTATATTTGCTAAAGATTTTTTAATTCTTAAATTATTATACATGTCTTTGAATATCAAGTAAATGTTAGACAATTTTTTAAATCATAGCATAATTCAACAACATTAAGCCACAACACAATGGATTTAAAACACAAAACAACTCTCCTTTCTCAGGCCCTATAGAGGGTGGGCTAAAGCTAACACTTGGCCTAACAGTTCAAGTGCCCATAAAAAAAAACAAAAAAAAATACAATGATACAGTTGGTTTAAAAATTTGGATTTCATTATCCCACTGCCTCTAGAATAAAGCCGATGGTTAGCTTTAATACACCCTCTATGGTGTCCGGGAAACATAGTCACATCAGAGTGATTGCACATTAGCCGACTTTGTGTTCTATATTTGTATTTTGTCAGGCCACTGTCCACTAGTAGGAAGCACTTGTGTTAGCTTTAACACTCTATGCAGTGGCTGAGAAAGAGCGCCACAAATTGTGTTTTAAGGGGAAGTCTAAATGTTGAAAATTGGAATTTTGTCATACCATTAGACAGTGTATAATGCCAGTATCTTAGATTTTTTTTGTGCGACCATGAAGAGGGCTGAACTTGAAAGGTCAACTTGAACTGATTGGCTTATTCAACTGTCGTTATTTAGTACATGTCTAAATAAAAAAAAGACTGATACGATGAAAATGGATTTTCTTAGATCACGGGAAACCGCAACAAACCCCTTTACTGGATTTATCACACTATACATGTGACAAAAATGACTCAACTGATACAAATTAAAGTGTAGTTTATGCATTAATAAGTAAATAATGAAAAAAATGTTGAATTGAGCCTTGAATGTAGTAGTTAACTACATTTATGCACAGGATATTGCATTTCCACTAGTTAATTTCCATTTAGTTGTAGCTTAAATATCTAGTGTAGCATTAGTTCTAGCAGGTCACGTTAGTCAAGCCCGCGTCAGCTGACCCCCATCTACCTATAAGAATACGACACCTATCTAAACAACGGGTTGTTCAATAGCTAATTACCCTCCCCCATCCCCAACTCCTCCTCCTCTGTCAGTCAGGATCCAGCCTTCTGGTTCTCCTTGAATCACACTAATTCAAACGTGTACAAAATTATGATATCTAAGTTGCATGGATGTGCAGCAAGACCGTGTGTTATACCGTATGCTAACTGTCAATCATCTTTAACGATAGTGGTCTTCACAGAACTTACTTACTGTCATAATAGCATAGTTCCAATATCCTGTGCATCCCTCAAAAGTGATGGCATAAAAAAATAAAACAATGTTTAGAGATTGTTTAAATATAATAGTTTATGTTTCTTACCTGTGGCAAGGGGCTGGGGGGTTTGGTGAGGATGCCACCTACATAGACAACATGCGGCAGAGTGGGTCGTGGGAACTCAAGCGCCATGTCAGTACACAGCATCCAAAGTCGACTGTTCTGAACGAGATCATGCATAGACACGGATGGCTGGATGTTGTATTTCCTCATGATGCGATCATATTTGGGTAGAACCAGGAACTGGACACCAAATCTGGAAACCAGGTACACTGCTGTGTTAGCTACCCGTTGGAACAATGACATACGGTCCGTTAGTAGAGAGTTAAATTCTGGGACGTAAGACAGTGGTGCTGGCGCCCCAACTTCCGCAGGGTACCACAGTCCTGTGCTGAATACTGCGTACTGGACACCCAGAATGTGAGCTATGACAAATCCACACATTTCATTGGGATCAACGAGCAGGAGGTCAAACTGTTCACGTTTTAGCTGCTCCATGACAGAAGCACTCCCAACAACAGCATCGCAGTTTTGAGAATAATGGTCCAGGATGTCAAAAAGCTCCAGCGCTGTGAGACGCCCTGAGAAGATGTTGCGAACCTTTGATTGGAGGAAATCATCGGCTGAGGTGCTGTTAAAGATTCCAGGGTAGCGTTGGAGACGATAATGGTTGGAAGCAGGGACCTCGCGACCTTCGGAGACAAGGAAGACTGTGTCGTGGCCCTCGGCGTGAAGAGCAGAGGCCAGGGTCTTAAAGATGTACAGGTGGCTCTCAAACATAATTGGAGGAACTACCACAATCTTAGCTGCCCATGAGAAACTCAATGCTAAACACCACAGCAAAGTGGCAAGCAGGAAAAAAGCCTTCATGACTGCAGAAAGAAAGACAACAAATGATTAGTGATATTTCCATCATTCACTGACCCTTGTACTGAGCAGCTACATAAATCAATACGGTAACACTTTAGCTTAGGGACCAATTCTCGCTATTGCTTATTAGCATGCTTATTATTAACATGTTGGCTGTTACTTAGTGCTAATAAAACATATATTCTGCATGACCATATTCTACATTCCTATTCCTAAACTTAATAACTACACATTACTAATTATTAAATGCAACATATTATGAGTTTATTGAGGAAAAAGTTATAGTTGATGATTTGTTAATAGTGAGAACTGTTTACCATCAATACTTTTGTTAGCATTTAAGCATCCATGATAGCACAACTGAGACCATGTTTAGCAATGATAAACAGTCATATTTCCAAACTGAAAGTCCATTGTGGGATTTTATTAGCATTGCTGTGCAACTGTTATCACAAAACAATAAATTGAATTAACTGTAGTTTTCACCTTTTAGCTGTTAACAGCCTCGGAATGAAAAAATGCAATGCATTCATATTAAATAGGCTACTGTTGCATGAGCTAAAACTAGAAAAAAAATAGTTAATAACTTATTGTTAATGAGTTTGTAAATGTTATGGGTTCTGACCATTCACCTGATTCTCAGCTTCATAACAAGGCCTTTGCATATACTGTAGTCATAAAAGTGCAAATACTATAAATGGAAATCGTTCATTTTGGCTATAGGTACAAAGCTTTTATACACTAGATAGCATTTGGAATCTGCCAACCGCTGGTTCAAGACACACACTGTGTTCTCTGTGTGTCCGGGAAATTTGCGTCATGACTGAGGTAGTATGTGTGGGCTGTAGATTGTTTCCTCTAATACAGTGAGCAAAGTTCACCGCAAACATACACTTGCACCCTTTCAAGCCACTTCACCTTTAAACACACATTTCACACAAAATGGTTTTATCGCGCTCCCAGCTATGCTAAAATGGTTATGAGTTGTTTAAATTGTTCTTAATTCCTATTTGTTTTCGCAAATATGTTCTTTGGGATCGTTTAAAATAAATGAACCAGGTTTTCCACACTCTTTTCAAACTAATGAACACAAAGAATAATTCTATTTTTCCTTTCCAGAATTTTTCATTTGTATCTACCGTTTTAACCAAATACAATAATGAAGAACAGTATTTATCTGCATACGCAGTATAGTTGTGAGAGTTGTGAACTTGTTTTTTAAATTGCAATAATACAGTCTGAACATAAGAGACTTCTTTTAAAAAAAACGTACTGGCACTTAGCATATGTTTACT
Source organism: Puntigrus tetrazona (assembly GCF_018831695.1). Lineage (NCBI taxonomy): Eukaryota > Metazoa > Chordata > Actinopteri > Cypriniformes > Cyprinidae > Puntigrus > Puntigrus tetrazona. The sequence continues at coordinate 12,112,933 of NC_056699.1, forward strand.
ATACAAAAACATTCACACTGGAACATCTACATTTTTGAATGATGATACAAATTAATCATGAGAGACTGTTTGGATTGATTCATGGAAGTGACTCAGAGTTTTAGCTACTGACATTTAAATCAATAAATCTCTGTTTTAACATTCCATGCTTGTAAGTCATAAGACTATTCTAATTACATGTTAATTAAAAACTTGCTGGTGCCTTAAAAATACAATAAACCAATTAAAATGACCAGTTTAGCAGTGTATTTAAAAAGACACCTGCATGCCTTAGCAGTCCTACACATTAATAGCATGTTTTAAACAATCCCTAAGGCTTTGATGTTCTCAGCTTTCATCTTTAAGCATCCCTTTAGTCTCATTCCTTAATTAAAGAACATAACCTACAACAGGCCTTGCCTTGGGATACAATAAACAGGTGTATGTCATTGTGTGAGGGGAGAATGACAAAGAAGCACATAAAAAACCAAAAAGCACAGGGAAAGAGGACTCTCTTTATTCTCTAAGGCAGACAGTACCCTGAGTGGTCTGCATTTATAAACTGCCAATAATTGTATCTTCATATGGGCATTCATTCAAATGAGGTTTGCCACATTTCTCATCCCTCAGGTTACTAAAGCAACAATGCTGCACGGAAAACCTCTCCCTAGAAACAAAAGTAATGTCCCTGTCAGAAAAAAATGGACGCTATGAATGTCGCTGCTTTACAAAATGTACTTCCTAAATTAGAATGACTGTTCTTAAAAAATGTCCTGAACTATCAAGTGTGTTTAAATAAATCTATGAAACCCCTACTTAAATAAGCAGGTGTTTAGTGGTATTCAGACACGGTGAAGCTTCAGCAAGGAGAACAAGGAGACCTAAGAAGGTATGTCTCCCAGGCCACATAAGCCAGCTGTTGAGGTAAATTTCCCGTTTCCCCTCGCTTTTAAATGACGGCTGTTGTTTCTAACGTGACCCTTCCTACCATTTGGCTCTCTCAGTTTCAGGTGGGCTATCACTATTACAACTTTTTTATACCAGACTGTTGACGGTTGCCATGGCAACCCTGCCAGAGTCAAGCTGTACCTTAGCAACGTCATAGCTTGTGTTACTAATGGGTGGTTCAGGTTTCCTGCCCATCAGAAACGAGAATCATTCGCTATTAAACACATGGAAAACGCTGAGATGAACGATAACGCCGATAACGTGATCATGTTATCGTTTAGGCGGCCACACGCACACACAGAAAAATTCTCTTGGTTAAGCTATCCATTATTTTCCAAGTTGATGTAAAATTATTTTATAATGCATTGAACTGCATTCAAAATTGTTCTTTTTAATGACGATACGAAATTGCTTTTTTAACAATGATAATTATATGATCATTAGACTACCAAAATAAAAAGATAATATAATATACTATATATATATATATATATATATATATATATATATATATATATATATATATATATATATATATATATATAATATAAGATAATATACTTCTTTGTAAAATACAAATACTGAAAAAAATGATTATAGTTTGTGCGATCTTGTGGTAGAAAAAAAATCTAGTATTATAAATAAAATATTACTATATTTAGTCAAGCATTGTTCAGTTTATCTAAAAATGACATTCCATTTTTTCTTAACAAGTGAAGAAGTTTGATTGTTGCAGTCAAAAAGTTTTAACTAATATGAAAAATTTGCTATTTAAAGCAACATTTTTCAGGAAATGCTGGATTGCACATTAAATAGTGAATGTGTCAAACTATATAGACTTAGCAGGAACTTTCTAGTAGTAAAGGAAAGGTTAACTGTACAAGAAGACACAAATTTGTTATCAGCATGGCATTTTACATGCCTTGAAGACTTTGTCACATTAACACATGCGCACTACAGTCACGTGGCGCATTATTATGATTGTGATAACTGATAAGACTCATAAATACCCAAGCAATCTCTGAATAAATACAAACAGGGTGTGTGTGTGTGTGTGTGTGTGTAAGAGGTACCTGGGTTTCTCTAACCAAAACTGGGGATTTCCCTATTTTATGTGCCTTTTTTGTGCCTATTTTTAATACTTTAAGACTGAATAAAAGTTAAATGATTCACAATCAACAGTGGTGAACTGACCGTCACAGGTCTTTTTCTGCTAAATTAGGCAACAAATGAACTAGATCTAAAATGTCTAATGTTTTACTATGGCTGCACAAATGATATACTACAGACATCCAGAAGCAAACGTATTCTAGGACGTATTCTTACAGTCTGTGCTTAATTCCTAGCTCAATGAACGAAGCCCCACCTAAGACCCCCACTGAAGACACTACATACCTGGAAAGAATGACGTTAGTGAGAATAAGCGATTGGCTAATGGATGCTTTGCGTGTGGTCGGCGAGTTCGAATGGACTTTCAGTATGCAAAGAAATGCAAAACCCACTAGGCCACATCCTTTTCAAGGAAAAGATGTCCTCTATTCACAAGAGGACAAAACAACTGATCATATCTTACAGTGCTAATCCTAATGTCATGCAAAACAAATAGGATTGTGTGTATGACAATAATATCTCACACAAAGAGTTAAGGAATAATCCCTGTCCTAAGAACTAATATATAGTTATATACAGTTTATAATCATAAACCCAGCCATTAGACTTCTGCAATCACACCTTTTCTGATTAATCCTAGTTCTATTCAGTAGAATTGTACGATAAATGCACACAGGTATCATGACAGCTGATTTTAAGGTGGAGTCCAAACAACAGGCGATCATGGAGGAACAGACTTTAAACTGGCCTAACAGGATCTTCCCTTCCCCCGCTGCACACATACGTTTACTAAATGCCCTCTAAATCCTTAACACTTAACAAGATTGATAAAGATAAAGATAAATATGAGCTGTAAGATAACTGGTGGGATTTGATAATGTACATTTTTATTATTACTTATTGTTTTTATTTAGTTTTATTTGATTTGATTTACATTACAGTACACAGGATACTCGTCCCACACTCAAGTGGGGACTGGGGGATGTGATTACACAGGGTATTGATTTACAGAAAAAAAAAAATTATTTAAGTTAATATTAGCAATATTATAATTGCATTGACCATCCTTTTTTTTGGCCTGGATCTATTAACTTAAATGTTGGCATAATCATTTATTTTATTTGCATTATTTTAAATATAGTATTAATATAATTATTTTTTGAAAAAGTTTTGTTCCTAATCAGTGTCGCATAATGCATGCAGGGAGCCATTTTGTTGTCATGTGACAAGAAATCCTTAAAACAGAGAGACCAGATTAAACTCCTGTCCAAGTTATTTTTTAATGCATTTTAATGGAATTACACATTTTGTTAAAGTCAAATAATTTTAAGTCTAAAAAAATTGGTCTTACTTCTATTTAAAAGTGTGCATCCAGTGTACATTTGTTTTAGCAATTTGTACTGGTTTAATAACAGGACATTTTTAAAGCTATTTTTGTAGGTCTATCAATTGTGTAATTCTACAGCAGCACATATACAAAGCAAGGACTTGCCATTTCATTTTTGAGTTTTGAAACCTTCTTTTCATTAAGTAAAAATGTCTAACCATCAATATTTAACAGCTCAACCCAAACATGTTGCTCTTTAAAAGAACTTGATGAAAACACAATGGAGACTAGGAAGGAGTTTTTTTCAGTCAGAACTCACATGATCTATTTATTTCAGTTGATTTTAGAGGAATTGAATGTCAGTTCTAGCCTACTGCAAGGTGCCCCCTGCTAAACTATCGCTCGCCGGTTAAATATTGATGAATGGGGCCGGTAAAAGTGAGCAGGTAAATCTTTAGATCATGTCCCAAACGCTCACTTGTTCCTCAGTCTTCGGGAAACCATTTAAAAACATCATGTGACAGGTACTGTATCACATCATGATACAGTATCGCGCAAAACCCAAATAATGAGAGCGAGCCCGGTTTCGAAAGGACACAGACACTTCCAGACGTGTCACACGCAGCAGTGCCTGAATTTTTAAATGTGAGCAAAAGGTAAGAGAAGGACGCGCCTCGGCTACCTGTACATAGACAAGTCTATTTATCCGCACCCACCGAGCGTTGCACCTGTTTCTAAACTGAAACGCCGCCCTTCCCCGCTTACCTGTACAGGTGAACCCGGTAGATCGGTGCCCGAAAGTCTGCGAAATTCACGTCCCCTCGCTCTCCTAAGCTTCTGACGCTTTTACATAAATCCACAAATGGTGTTGGCCGGTTAAAACTGCCCGTTTGCCACAACAGGCGAGGTGGTTTTCCCAATGGCTAAGCGATGGGGCGTTGTGTATCAGAACTCCAGGGAGGGCGGGATATGCGAAACCTCAATTCACAGGCAGGGAGTGGTCCAGCCATAGCAGTGTAAACGCAAGAACAATAGACAGACTACGGCCTTCCCTCAAATCCCCTGGGAAGCGTCAGGTGCGTTGTTTGCTCTTTCGACACAGGTATATTTGCATTTGAGGCGCGTCACCGCGGCGCTTCTATTTAGGCAGAGCTGTGCTATAAATATTACGATAAAGACTCACGGAGATCACTGGCACAACTTACTGGGATTTTAAAGTAGCCTAGTTCCAACTTTAACGTCAATTAAACAATACGAAAAAGCCTCTTTGAGTGCATAATCATTTCTTCTCTTCTAATAGTAGTGAAGATGCCGTTCACGATGGCTGCTTAGCCTACTAGAAGTTAATTATCGCTAGTTAATAACTACAGTAACTGAAGTAACCCGCTGTGTGTAGTCTCTAAAATAGAAATAAACCATAGCCCAACTTTCCACCAAAACTGAAAAGTGATTAGATGAAGATGGGCACAGGATAATGAAGCCTTTGTGTTTGTGTTATGCATGTTTGTGTTAGTGAGTGAGAGAGAGAGAAATAGAACATGAGGATTGTTTGAATCATTGATGATTCTCTTCAGTTGCGGCTCACATTTCTCTGCAGTGCTTCTGGGGGTGTTATACAGTTTAGAACCTCAAACTTTTAGACGTGCATATATATGTAAGGGTCAAAAAAGCAGCTGAAATGATAACAGAGTGCCACGTGTAATCGAAGTGAGCACCAGCTGGAAAGTATGGTTAGAAGAAAGATCACTGGGGATCTACTACTACTTTCTGAAGTGTGGTTCAAATGGGCAGATTGTAGCCGATGATTTCCTTGAGCATACAGTGCGCTGGAGTCAGATGCTGTGACTGAACTATGTACACCGAACATTCGATGATGAACTTCTTGAGGCGTCCCAGGAAGTGCGACCTATGTTATGCCTATTTAGTCATAAAGACAACGTCACCTTTCCATCTGAGCTTCTGGGAAGTAATGATTCCTGGAAAACCGAAGGACTCAGCTGTGGTGACAGTTGAGCCCAGCAGTGCGGCTCCTAATTATGGGTTTAATGCCTCTGTAGACACTGCGGTGAGCTGTAGTTGGCAGATATTTTCATTCGTTATCTCGAGGCAAGTGTTGTTAATGTGAAGTTGTTTTTAATAATAAAAATAAGACGATAATAAAATATACCGATGCTGAATGTATGCTGAATTAATTTTTCACGTGGATAGAAAAAAAGGTAAATGACAATTGACATTTATACACACACCAAGAAAACTACCTCAGCATATAAACTGTAATTAAGTGAACTAAAATAGCTACTCACCGATTCACGTGGTACAAAAAATTCCCTGTCACCGCTTATTAATACACCTTAATAATTAAGTCTTTAACTCAGAATTAAGTCTTCTGACCTGTTAAACTAAATGCAAACTAGAATTTCTGCTGTTCTTTGCTTGTTCTTAACAGAGGGCGTGGTATTTGATAGGTTTGTAGACGTTTATAATATCAAAGTGGATTAGCATTTCCATTCATCTCAATGGCAATTGTCATGATGTCATGAGTTGACCATTTTTTAACACATATATATACTAATTTTGAATGATTAAGTTAGTCCTAGAATGCCATCTGTCCATCAGGGCTAACTGGTTAATGCTAACCAGCAAAATCCTAACCATTTGTGTCTGTCTTTTATCTAAATTGCCTTGCATGCCATAACTCGTAGTCATCATTAACTGCTCCAAACCCTTTGTGTCCTACTTACAGTATTACGCACTGTTTTTAACAAAGTTAGATTGTTATGCACTGTTTTTACCAAAGTTAGATTAGCAAGATTAGTCAGGTAGTAGATATTTATAACATTATGTTATATTTGTTTATTATTATATAGTAGTGGGTTAAGTATGACGTATAAACATTTCCTGTGCTGACCATCGCATTATGACTTTACAAGACTTCACAAGTTTCACCAAATGTTATTATAGGCAATAACATTTCCTTAGTTGCAATGTAACTACTAGGAAGAGTCATTGTTGCATCAAAAGTTGCTCAACGTTTCCTGGGATTACCTCACCAACACCTAGAAAGCAAAGTTCTGTAAATCTCTATTTGCCCATCCAACAATAATCACTGGTTGTACCCATTAAGTCCACTTGTAACCATTTTTTTCTGGATCTGTACAAACACTTTTTTTCCCCAAACATGTTGAACAAACATCTCCCTTTAAACAATGCCTAAGATTAAAGACAGACTTTGCATTTAGATTGAGAAATGGAGAAAAACATTTTCTTTTCTCATTCTCTCTGAAAGTCTTGACTGTGTTAAGTTTTATCCTAGGTATTTTTTTTCAATATAGTTAAATAGGTTGAAATAATTATTTTGATTGTGAGTTTGATAAAACTGGTATTACTTGACTAAGACGATGGGTAGAGACTTCTTGATGACTGAGAGCGATCCTCCTGCCAGTTTAAAGTCTTTTGTTTCCATTTAGCTTACCTAAAGCTGTCATTTTTTGCTTGGAGGTATGTTATATAATAATTTTAGTCAATCAAATGTTTATTTTTATTAAATTAAAAAACATATTTTGTCAGTACTCTGGCGTACTGTAGTATTGACATTATGCAAATTGAAATTCACTCATGTTTCATTATGCTCACCTGTTTTCCATGTCCTGTTTGTTAGTATAAGTAGCGTCATTGTTCAATTTGAATATCTGGCCTTCCTTTTCTTTATCACTGCTATATTGAGTGTTGTTGATAGGGAGTAATTCATTTTTTTCATTTTCCTTCATTTTTTTATCCTAAATTTCTGTGCATTAGATACTATAATACTCTTTTTTTTACCACTTATTATTGAATTTGTGCTATTATTATTATCAGTAAGGAACACACTTGTATAAAGCCAAAAATCTTTTCTATATTATTCTGTAGTTGTGCATGCTTTTTTAATTTTGTATTTATAATTTTAATAATTTCAATAATCTTAAATGGGCATTACCAATATTTTTAAATAAGTCTGTTATACTTACTAAGGTTGCATTATTTTAATTGAAATAAACAGCTAAATATTTAATATTATATTAAAAATATATTTAAAATATGCAAGTGTCAGATGATCTCTGAGAACCCATGCTAATATACTTATTTGATGCTCAGGAGACATTTCTTATCATCAGTGTTGGAAAAGGGATGTGTCACTTAGTTTTGTGGAAATCTCTGTACTTTTTTAGGATTTATTGATGAATAAAAGTACAGCATAAATGTAATTTTCAGTAAAAATGTGAACTGTTGGGTTTGATTAATTTAATGCAATGCAGAATTAAAGTATTTTGTTCTTCAAAAAACCTACATTAATACATATAATGAAACTAACATCAAATAAAGTAAGGCATACGGAAACAGGGAGTTTATGAGCTACACCATCCATGTTGTGGATGAACTCTAAGGCAACTTACTTCATAAACAGAATTAATTAATTTTAGCGTAGTATGTTTGTGTGTGTGTGTAAGTGTGTCTGTGTGTGTGTGTGTGTGTGTGTGTGTACTGTCGCTGGTATCGTATGAGACACTTGAGACTGATATCAATACTTAATCACCAACTGATACTGAGAGATAGAGCGAGGAGGGGTGGCTGGCAGAGTACAGTGGAGCACAGGAAGAGAACAGAGAGGGAAAATATGATCATATTAGTGTATAAAAAAAGTCTGAAATATAACAACCGATTAAAAAAGGTTAATGTAAGAGCTAAATGGCGAGGACAGAAGAACTGAGAGAGAAAGAGAGAGAGAGAGTGGTTTACACAAACTGCTTAATCATTCACAGCCGCTGCGGAGGATAACGTTTCGCTGTTATCACGTTTAGAGGCAGCCTTGTACAAAGTCTAGTTTGAGGTCCAGAGAATGTATAACACAGGAGGAGATAAATGTATCTGCGCTTCTAGTTACGTATTGGTGCGATGCCAGAATTACCAGAATTATGAGAGTAAAAAGCATGCCCTCCTAGAACTTGGAGCTAAACGTACTTGTTTCTGTGAGCTCCAACTGTTGAAACGTCATGCGGGAAAAAACAAAATGGTGGCAGCTCCAAATTTAGTACTTCTTGCGATATTTCTGTTTAGTGATTACTACTGATTGATTATTGTGAATTTATTGATGATACAATAAAATAAACGAAATACAGTTTAATAGCACAGAGCTGCACAAGTGATATCCGATGTTATGCAAAATAAGACAAATAAACTTTATTAATTAATAACTAACGTTTATTAAGCATTTGCATAACTGCTATTTGATTGTGGCTTTGACTGGGAATTAAAAATATAGAGTTGCCAAGTAAAATGTTGTCATCGGATATTTACAGCAATTATGACATAAGGCACTGTAAATCAGTCACCAGATATTCAGCACAACAGCAGGATTGCAGGAATTGATACTGATTGCTCAAGTGGTTGTTGTATCTGAATCACTGTCAGTCTCAAATGATCAAGTCGACTGAATTTGATTTGCACAGCTCTTTTCACACAGCACACTGTTCCAAAAGAAAATCATGACGCTAATATCTATAATATATTCAGGTTTATAGGTGCATTTAGCAGATTTAAGCTGTGTGATAATATATATAAACAAGTAGTTCATATTTGCTCTATATATAGCTTTACTTGAGTATAATGCATGTATGGGAATAATGTTGAATATACTATATGTATAACTTTATATACAGTTTATATACCACAATATCAATGAGATTTCCAATATAGCATATATATTGCTTTGCATGAGTGTGTATGCAGATAAAGTTGTATGTAACTTTAAATATATCACTGGTAATTATACAGTACAATAATAAATTAAGTTTTTGTGACAAATAATATAAAATATAAATGAATAGCATAAAATTATAGACATAAAATATGGACCTGATTATAGTTAGCCTACAATATTATATTACTGTTGTATTTTAGTAGTGGACAATACAGTTAACATACAGATGCAATTATCAAGCCATATTTCATGTCCACATATATAAGTATAGACTGACAGTTATTGTTATTAATAATGACCGTCTGACTAGATAGGTAAACACTGTTACACATAGTATGGCCAGTTCTTTTTGTATTATGTGTCTAATGTACAATGAAAACACTAGTTCTTAGTGAAGCCAAGGAGAAGAAGAAACAGCAAGTCACCTAGCAACACAAAACCCGCCGGTGACAGCTTTTCTACCTTTCTGAGTCTAGAGCCCTGGAAACACATAGATAAAGGCGCTCGATGGTGCCACAGAAGAAACATTTCTGTGTTGATAGTTTCATAAAGAACATCTGAAGAACCTTTTTGTTTCACAGTTATTTGAGGTGAACAAAGGTTTTTCAGATTAGAAAAAAGGCAAGAAAGATTGTTCTTTAAAGAGACTTTGTGGTGCCAAATGAAACAAATAAATAAATAATAATAAAAAGTGTCGAAAAAAAAAAAGTTCCTCTATGGCATCGCTTTTAAGCTCCTTTTTTTTGAGAGAGTGCAGACAAGTGTGATGTAAATGGTGAACCGTGTCACACTAACTCTTATATCAATGCTCAGATTTTTACCTTTTTGTTGTAAGCATTTTCAGAATTATTGTCACTGTTTGGCCACAAGCAGACGCTCTCATAAGCGGTGTCTCCCAAGAAAGGGAAAGGAAGACACAGTGACACATACAGACAAATGGCTGATTAAACCCACTATTCCTGTTTTCGTCCTTTCACACACTTGTGGACAACTCAACCGATATCCTCTTAACAGTGTGTTTATTTTTAGGGTAAACATATATTCAGAAAAAACACATGTGTATAATCTCAGGATCATCAGTGCTTACTCACCTTGCCGCTGTTGCTGGATAAACACCAAACCCGTGATTTGGGATTTGCTATCAAGATACACACTTCCACTTCACTTTTAATGTTGTTCGACAACTGTTAACAGACTATTGCTGTGTTAGCTGTATGTGAGTGGAGCGACGGTGCCGAAAACCTCATTCTAGATATCCTTGAATCAGTAATTATAGACTTTTCCAGTCTTCTGTATGACTGTGCCTCCTCTCATTCCAGTCCATGAAACAAAATCAACCAAAATCAAAAGCGCTCTACTCTACAAGTGCATTTGATTTTATGACCGCTCAGGTTAATCAAATTCTTTATTTCCATCTTTATTTCCATTTTTACTGGTTACGACATTATGAAACCTATCCAATTTAATTATATGCCCTTCTGCATTATTACGTATTATATATTTTCAGATGAAATATTAGTATGTGACTTATATAAATGTTTGCACTGATGATGATTTTACTTTTGTTTGAAAAAGTACTTAAATGTGCTTAAATGTAGATCAACTAAAGTTTAAACCAAATGTTTAATTTTAAGATATGCTCCTATTTAAGTTTTTAAAAATGCACAAATATTATGATTATCACTGCAATTTCCAATTTTGCTTCCTTTCTGTATGCATTAATTTACATGGTAAAAATTGTAGAAATGTTATATATACTGAGAGAGAGAGAGAGAGAGAGAGAGAGAGATGGTTTTGAAAGATAGAAACTTTTAATAATATTTAAATATTTGAAATTCTTCCAAACCAGAAAAAAAATAAACCAATAAAAATTCAGCAGAAGTAGAAAAATGCTACAATCTTTGAGTGGAGATGTCATTTAAGAGTGCAGCCTTTTCAAATGACCCATTTTACTATCAGATTTGATAAAGGGACTGAGAATCTCACTGTAAACTTTATGGTTGTGTTTGATTTAACATAAAATGAAGCCCAGACAAATGAGGGCATCTGAATGTTTTAAAATTGCATTTGGAAAGTGCAAGACTTGAATGTCCTTCCACTAGTTACAGCTCCTACATAAATAATGAGGCTGCTCAGGGTCTGTTTTCACTGAGCTCAGACATAAAGTGGAAAAACTCAATTATTTTAACAGCGTGTATGCAGCGGTATATTGCTAAACATATATCAGGTTTATGAAGCAAAGTGAGCTTTATTTCGTTGCTATAGAATAGTATCCAGAGGTACATTTAAAAACTGCTCTGTATTGTCCATCACAGACCAGCAGAGGGAGACATGTCCATAAGGATGAGGAACTTTCATTTCATGTTTAATGTGTATAGACAGACAAACATAGATAGATAGACATGGAAACTGTGATAGGCCTACATTTTTTTCAGGATTATTTGATGAATGAAAGTAGCATCTATTTATAAATGTATCAGTCACATTTAATCAGTTCAATTTATTTAATGCACCTTTGCTGAATAAAATTATTAATAATTTTTTTTTTAACTTTGGATTTCACAACAATGACAAACAGAACTGATCTGGTATTATACACTACATTTGTAGTCATGTATATTTAACAATCACGTATATTTTTTTTATTTTAAATACATTTCTCGGACCTCACAACAAAAAACTGCTTGCAAAAAAAAATTAAAAATCCGCCTTTCAGGAAGGAATGGCCATAATCTCTTTCGCGTGAGAACAACTGTTCACTCGTACACATGCACACACATTTAGAGAACAATGAGTGTTGATAATAACTTGCTAAGCGAAGTGCAGAGTTGCTAAAAGATTCTCTTTCCCTTTCATGCCGTTCACGTAACGAGGGAACCGGGCTCTCACATGGGCGTCCTGTGCTTTTACTCTCATTAATCTGATCCCTCACCTTCCTGTTTCTGTGTACACATGTATTTGTTTTTTGATAGCTTCTAATGGAGCCCTTTTACAATCGCGCACACGCACGCACTCGTAACCTGTAAGTGTGAAATCGTTACCCATCAGGAAAAACTCGAGCCTAAGGCACAACATGTCCACTGAAAGCTCGATTTAATTAAAGATTTATTCATTTACTTTCTCTTTCTCTTCCTCTCTGTGGGCAGGTGCACAAGGACAAACTTGTCATGCGTAAAAATCCTTCTGCTTTGAGATAAGCCATCATGCGTTTCTCTTCAGGCCTTCACTCTTTCTGTTGAGCCTGGTGGCTATACACTTGTTCTCCGCTTTCCCTTTGTCTCCCTCATTCCGTCTGCATATCTCTTGTTTTGTATTATTCTTTCTTTCCAATTAGAAAAAAAGATTATTCACTCGCTCTCACTTAGGTTTAGTAAGTGCATTTAGTTAGTATTTCACAGTATACATTTTTTAGTTCATGCTTTTGCTGAAAATTTAATCCACAACCTTGATGTTGCTGACAGTTATAGGCAGAAATCCTAGGGTTTTCAGACTCACGTGCTCTCTTCTTAAAGACATGGGATAACTTTGAACTCGTTTTCACCTTCAAATCAAATCATTCATGCAATTCATTACCCCATGTTTCTCTCAAGTGGGGTGAACTGAAGTATGGCACCTATGGTGCAGGTTATATGCTCTTGAACCTGAGAACCTAAAGAAAGTGCTACATATATTTGCATAACGAGCCTCGTGAGTAATTTCAGATGACTGTATAGAACAAAAAAAAAAATCCAAACCGTCCTTTTTTTGAATAGAAATACATTTTGGAATTACATGAGAGTAACGAAGGTAAATAATGACAGGTTTGCAACATTAAAGAACTTATTCTTCCTGATTTAACATAAATTTGCTTATAAATGAATGTATAAATGTTGCTAAATAATATTTTTTTGACTTGAATAGTGTCCCCATTTTTAATGTGCGTTTTTGTGTGTCTTTTACAATCTGTGCATTGTAAATGAAATGCTAAGTAGCTATGTAGATATTCATATGTCCCAGTCTCAGGTGTCCCAGTTTGACGAGGTGTGTCCTGGTGTCCAGTCAATTAAAATGATAATATGCCCCAGTTCTAGTTGTTGGCTAAAATCCTCAATGTCCTTCTAGCTATCTCTATCTCTGGTGATGTGTTTGTGGTGAGTGGGAAGGACGTTGTTCCTTTGCCATTGCAAGTTGCTGATACTTTCATTAGAAAACGTCTCTCAGCAAATTAGCTTGTAAATAGTTGCCATAACAACAACTATAGCTGCTGGCTGCAGAAATGCTGAAACAAAAATGCCCTAAATTAAAAATGATCTGAAAGACACCTAGCATTTGAGAACTGAAAGAGGGATTTTGAGGCCATCGCTGTAAATGTTCATTTTTGCTTCGCCCACAGAGGTAAGTCTGACATAGATCGCGTTCAGACTCAAAGTCACCGTCCATTTTTTAATATGTGAATATTAAAAATGTGAATATTGTAGGCCAATTATTACTTGATCTCATACATTGAAAAATGTACATACAGGTCAAATGTTGGTCATTTTAAAGGAATGATTCCTGCATAATGGAAATGTATACCCTCAGGCCTTCCTAGATGCAGATGAGTTAGTTTTTTCATCGAAACAGATTTGGGGAAATTTAATTTTACATCACTTGCTCCAATCAATCCTCTACAGCGAATGGGTGCCGTCAGAATGAGACCGAACGGCTAATAAAAGTATCTCAACAATCCACAAGTACTCCACACCACTCCGGTCAATCAGTTAATATCTTGTAAAGTGAAAAGCTTATGTTGCTTTCTGCAGTAAAAATCGTCTGAATTAGTAATCCAAAATATGCCCAGATCAAGCACCGTTTACAACCGAAGACAGTCCAAAACAATTCTAAGCAAATATTGGTGCATTTTGATAAGAGAGGTCAACAGTGGAGGAAGTGTTATAATGGAATATGGTCTCATATTTAGGCCCATGCTTCAATTTTTAATGCCACAGTGATGGTTTCACTCAAAAGCATTAATACAGTCTTGTGCGTTACTTGTGAATTATTACATGTTTAGATTTTGATGTCGCCAATTGGTGAGCAATGATGTAATTTTTTTGTCCTTTAAGTCATGGTCTAATGAAGAAGCCAAGACGCCTTCATCTTGGATGGATGGGGGTCAATTTTAGCTCATTGTTGGATGAACTATTTCTTTAATGACGAAACGTTAGACAAATTGCTAACCACTGCAAGTACAGTGAGGAGAAGTTTTGTGGGCCCGTTTGTCCTGCGTGTTTGCAGACTTCTTCTTTTTGTTCGTCTGCTGAGCCATCTGTTCACACTTTCAGATCCCTATTAAAGAAAGTGCAGGTATACATACATTTACCCCCAAAAATCCCATATATTTAAAGGCAAGCAAAACAGTGAAATGAAATCAGTCACTTCCCCTGAAAAGTCCTCTCAAAAAATATATTAGAAAACCCTGAGGAAGTGTACCTCCCTTTTCCCACCTGCCAGGACACTGTAAAGGTGGTAAGAGAGAGTGAAAACAGAGGTGTTTGTGTGCGTGTGTGTGTGTGTGTGTGTGTGTGTGTGTGTGTGTGTGTGTGTGTGAGCAGAAGAAAATCACTCTTTGCTACATCTGAAGCCCAGCACTGCATTTTTAATCATGCTTTAAATAATACAGAACACACTATGACCAGAACACTTGTCTTTTGTTCAGAGTGGGTACATGTTTGCGCAGAACAGCAATGCACTTTAATGTAATTGTTTTGTTTTGATCCAGAATTACTTTGTGTTTGGGCACACAAACATAGAACAATTCATTATCGTCCCATTATATCTCTGCTACTCAATAAAAATAAAACAAACATGCCATCTCATTTGTTTTTGACTTCTCTTTTAAACAGCAGAGGGTGCTAAACTGGGCCTTTGTTTTTCCTTCTCTAAGAAATATAGTTCCGTCATACATTAAAAGCTTATACCCTCATCATTCTCCCTCATGGATTCAGGTGACCCACTAGCTCTTAGACCATTTTTTTCTGCTTTAAATATTTTATTGGTCTTAGTTAGATGTGCCCCAGACTCCTTAATTTCTTACATGCTGCAGTACTTTCTTTGTCCACCATTACTTATTCATTTTTACTAGCCCAATAAACTCAACTCAAGTCCTGACAGCAGATTCTGAGAAAATAGTCATTTAAACGTAAACTTGTTTTTCCTGCTGTGGAACATTAAAAAAATATATATAATAAAATGCATTTATGTTGATCTGTCCACGGTCAATGGAGGTCATAGGTAGCATAACCAACATTTTTTTAAAATCTTCTTTTGTGTTCCAGTGAATAAAAAATGTTTTACACACGGCGGAGTGAGTTAAATGTTATTTTTAGGTTTGCCTGTATATGAAGAGTTAAATGTAAATGCGTATACTTTCAGGCCATTCGAGATAGATTAAGATTTAGATTTTTCTTTTCTTGTTTCTTTCTCGTTAGTACAGATTTGGAGAAATGTAGTATTACGACACTTCCTCACCAAGGAACCCCTGACCAATGGTTTTGAGCATGACCGTTCAAGAAGCTGAAAGAAACATCACAGTAATGGAAGATGTTCACTTTTGGGGTGAATTATCCCTTTGAGGCATGTTTCACAATGCAAACATAAACAGTATAAAAGTAAAGTGGCAGCAAAAAAAAGGGATTTCTAATTTCAGCCATAATGTACCATGTGAATATAAAGGAATTTGCCGTGTTGATTTTTTACAGTTTTTTTACTCATGTGTTAAATTTCACACTGTATTGTTTGTGTTGTGTTTCAGGGTTGAAGAAAATGTCAGTAAAAATGCTTTGTGTAAAAATGTTTTTTTACATTGTGGTTCTTACATTTTTGGGGCCTATATGTAAAAAAAAATAATTAATTTACAACATTTTTAAAAATCAACAGTTGTCCGTTTAGAACTATTAGTAGAACTTACTGAAAAAAAGAATACACTCAAATGATAATTACCGAACTACACAAAATGGAACTACACTGACCCCGGTAACGATCAAAACCAGCCTATTTTCATACAGTGTACAAAAGGTTTGTGCTATTATTTTATGTTATAAAAGCCTACATTGCAAAAGACTGTTAATAAACAGCTGTTTGTGCATGTCTTGCCTCCGTGTGTTCAGTGTGACACACAGAAAAACAGGCTGAACAAGAAACTCTGTGTTCAGAGGCATGCCAGGGAGGCTTCTGAGGAGCAGCTCTGCTTGTGCTCACAGTGGGAATGCTATAACCTCTTAATATGGGTTATGAAATGAATATGCATTGGTCACACGATGACAGACGCCGTATGTGTGAAACAGGCCTAAGCATTGAAAATGACAAGAAGAATTGTGTTTGATGAGTGCGAACACACTCAAGTCGTATGACACGAGACTTATTGTAATGCTAAAACTTGGTGATTTATGAAAATGGTGTATGCTGTGTGAAGGTATGTAGGACTTTTAGGTCAATTTAGGATCTATAAGAGGAGTTCTAACTAGATACCAATCAAGGGGCAATTTTATTTAGAAATGTTTTTTATTTATTTATGGGATCTCTTTAAGGGATTACTTATATCTGAAGAAAATAAAGCACACACGCAGAATAAGAATGAGTTTTGTGCTGAGTGAGACTCTGTAATGGCAGATGGGGCACAGGTGTGGATGAACGATGCCAGGAGCTAATGTACCTCAGGATGCTCATCCCAAGATATAAAAGCATAAAAAACAATGGCAAAAGATATCATAGACTCTCAGTGAGACATAATAGACATGCATCTTGCAGTAACTTTCATCTAAATAATTTTTTAGGAGCTCATGTAATCTCTGATAACAACAGACAATAATTATAGTGTTAAAAAAAACAAACCAACCTGTCTGCATATATGGGGCCTATGGCGCATGTCCGGAAAGATTTTTTTTTTTTTACTTGCATTGGTATTACCTTTGTCCCACGGCATATTATTATTTCTAAATAATTTTTGCGTTGATATTAATCCATTTATTTTTCATATACCGAATATAACTTCTTTCGTCCCACAGCCTTCGTAAGAGTTTTATTTGTGAACCTTGGTGTTTTTATTTAGCCACGACTGTGCAAGTTTAATATGAATAATTTAAGTTGAATATTTATTTAGCTATTTTTACGTAATTTATCTATTTTGATTACTGATGCTCTTTTTCAGGCGTTCGTATAACCCCTATAGAGGGAAAAATAATTACAGACTCAACGTTAAATGGAAAGACAGCGCACGCGCCCACGTCCGCCCTCTCTAGCATACGCTTTATTTGGAGAGAGAGAGAGAGAGAGAGAGAGAGAGAGAGAGAGAGAGAGAGAGAGAGAGAGAGAGAGAGAGAGAGAGGTTGGTCGGTGAAGATCAGTTGAGTCTTAGCACGGAGCTCTTCAGTCAATGACAGCGCTTACATCCTCCTCTTGAAGGTGACGCATAAGGGATTACCGGAGCGGTTCTTCGGCGTTTCACGTCGCCGTGTTTATCGGGGTGTTGTTTATGTCGCTGTGTTCATCGGGGTGTTGATTTCTCTCTGTGTCTCGATGCAGATGCTTGTGCTGGTCGGTGTGTGCGCGCTGCTGATCGCCGGAGCTTCTGCCCGCAACGACAACGGCAATTTTTTGGACGACAAATGGTTGACCGGGAGATGGGACAAATTCAGAGATGTGAGTGCTGCTCTCCTTCATAACAGTCGCTCGTTCCCTTAATACAGAGAGCGGTCTACCTAGACAGCGTTTTGGGGCATCGAAAGCGCGCTTGAATTGATGCTGACTAGGTAGGCAGCTCACTCGGCTTTTGTAATTCGGGTCTGTGTGTGTTGTTTGAGAGCGGGTGTCATGTATTTTTACGCCAAGACGCCGAATGTTTAGTAAGAAGCGGCACGCGATTTCGTTTGGTCTGTATAAAGCCTTTCTTAAATCTCTATTTAGAGTTCCGTTTTGTATTAATTCAGTATTTTACGGAGGACGGTCACCAATCAATTAGACCCAGTGCGTCACTTCTGCGCCGATAAGTGGGCTTTGAACGGCTATTTTAACCATCCCCGAGCTAATACACTAAGACGAGGTCTGAACTATATTAGCTTTGTGTCTGTCAGCCTGAGCACTAGGTTCGTTACATACAAAGACCAGAAATGAAAAATTTACAGACAATAACAAGTATTTCTTTCACCTGCGGATGTTGCGATGCTTGACGCGTGCGTGCGTGCGTGCGCGTGCGTGCGTGCATGTCTTAGTGCAGTGATTTTCAACCTTGCTACACTTACCCTAAGACGTGTTTCTAGTGCCCAGTGCTATCTGCTTTGTTGAAGCAAATAGCTACACGACAGAAAATTATTTATTGACTCATTTTAAAATTAATATGCAGCACATGGGCTGGTAGAACAATGATTGAGAGTGTAATGTTGAATTTATACAACCACCAATAAAGTAGAAGATATTGAGCAAAATTATGGGGGGGGGGGAAGAGGCAAGTTATGTTCGTGTGTTTCTTATTTATAAGCAAAATAGTTCCAAAAATAAGCAAAAGCATCAAGCATTTGCAAAAGCTAGTTTGGAATAATTTAGATAAATGAGATAATAGATCATTTTTCGCTCTCCATTTAAAGCGTTCTGTAATCAACCAGTTCCTGCTTTCCGCACGAACCTTGCTTTATTTAAAAAATAATAGATAAAAAGGAAAAAAAAGCTTTTAAAAAGCTACTTCGCCAATTAATTTTAAAGATCGGACCTAAACGTGTATGATTTAGGAGGAGCTCATTTCTGGTTTTGTGTTATTGAAGATGTAACGCTCTGCGTTACACCAAAATACTCAAAAATAAGATGCATAGAGCAATATATGCTGCACACAGTAGCTGGCAAACCAAAAGTGACGAGCCGTGATAGCTTGTCTGAAAGCACATCAACATCAAAACAACAATCAAGATGTGTCGAGTTACATAACAAGGTTCTTTATAAACATGATGTTAATTGACAGTGAACACTCAGTGTAATGATATCATCTGGACCAGAGGATTTCCATTTCCTCCTGTGTGCCTATTTGCGGTAATGTTGTTTATGTAAGGGATGTAGTTAAGACAGTCACATGGGTGGCGTAGGCCTCAAACGCAGGGCATGACAAATTACCGCTTCACTACCTGATTATTCTGTCTCTCTCCCCATCTCTTTTACTGTATACACACTCTCATTTTAGCCGATTAATCAAGAGTGCTATACAGGAACGCTTTTATAGAGTCAAGAAACAATTTCAATGACACTGAGGTTTATTTAAGTATCAAGAAAGTCATGAAGCACTGACATTTTAATACCTGAGATTCGTAATAACCTCATAATACCATACTTTTCGATTCCATTGCTTTCATTCGGGCGCCATGTTCTTGTCAACTGCTGGCTTTTTGTTCAACAAACTTTAAATTAGAGACTTGGATTTGTATTTGCTTTCATTTTATATTTTCTTTCCAAAAGACAACAACATTTTGCAAAGCAAAGATATTACTTGATATTATTATGTGCACTGGCCTCAACAATTATAAAAAATGCCTTATGACAATCAACAAACATTAGAAAAAAAGCTTTAGCATTGCCATAAAACAAATAACTAGTCAAAGGTTAGCTTACCTAAAACTGTTTTCTGCACAAAGAAACATACACAGGTTCACTGTAAATAATTACTGTAGTTATGCAACTGCTTGCCAGTAACTTACTGTATTTATTATTATCAAACAGTTGGTTCAAATATAAATGAACATTAAACATAAATAACTCTTTATATTTGCAGAATAAATCTGTTAAAAACAGCCTCATGCGAAGTATTCTGAGAAGTATTCCCAAAAATGCTTTGCATGAGGCTGATGTTTTATACATTTTTTTCCTGTAAAGATAAAAACTTGTTCTTGTTTAATGTTCATTTATCTTTGAACAAACTGTTGCCAGTAAATAAATAAACCTACATTAAGTTACTGGCAACCGGCTGCTAGTAATACTGGGATTTCTACAGAAAACGTGTTTGACAAAAGCAAATTTTGACTTGGGTGAACTATCCCGAACGAGAAAGAACAAACATTACAACAATAATTTTGTAACAATAACCATATGATAATTTTATTATCCAATGCATTTTGGCAAATCACAAATCCTTAATAAATCAGCAGCATTGCTCATAGTAAACTGTTTGGGCAACTCTGTTAGGTAATTTTGTGTTTTAGAAGTTGAAGTGATTCACAGTTCTTTAATGCTGGATAAAACATAATTCCCTTTTTATTTTACGGTGCATTGCACACATGAAAACTCTCTCTCGGCCGTCTCCCCGTGCTTCTTTTCTTCCAGCTCCGCAGCTAAAGGCACATCAAAGATTACTTTCCATGTGACACTTCAGGCCATCAGCAAAGAGAAAGTGATTTATGCAGATTAGTTGTTCAGCAAACGCGGCTCAACAAGATTTTTTCCTGTAATCAACTGGCCCTTACAGCAAAGCAATTACCGAAAGACTCTGAGCCCTAAAATCACAGACCCCCCAATCATATTTAAGTTCTGAGACACTGCACATGTAGGGGAAGCACAGGCTGTCAAGCTTTTGTTTGGCCAAGTGTGTGTATGCGTGTGGCTTTGTGAGATTGACAGGCTGAAAATGGCCATCAGTGATCCCCCTGCAGTGTCAAACATCTTCAGTGTCTCTCACACACATACACACACTCTTGATTTCACTGTCAGCTGTGCTATAGTGGCATTTTTAACGCTCTATCAACTTCAGGCTAATGTCGCCAGAGGAGGTAGGAAAAGAGTACGGAGAATTTTCTATGACTTTGTGAGAGGCTTGAATGAGAAACACAGCCGATCTACGAGCATGCGTTTGACTTTGGTGTAAAGGACATGTCTGGAAAGGATCCTAGTGACAGGAAGGACTTTATCTCGCAAAAAGGAATAGCTGCAGTGCTTTTGCAGTACTAAAAAAGACTTGTAGGTAGGATTCAGTTTCAAAATTCTGAATGTAATATTTATTTACTCTTAAGTTTTGCAGTCTGATTCATATATGGTCGTGTTCATTTACACGTATTCCAGTTACATATATTACATATACAATTGTCATTTTGGCCTTGATGACATATGTTTGTAAGACATAAATAAACATGTTTTGAAGGATGTCAAACATAGGTAAACTTACTGTACACATGGCACTGCACATGTATGGCAGGTATTTTTAATAAAAAAACAATCAGAGATTTATATTTTTACATGCTTATTTTTCCTTATTGCTAGGATTATTGCAAGTTTATACATACCAATTCAATCAAATCCAAATTTTATTTAGTTTGAGCTCAGTCGGATGTTTCAAAGGTATTTTTATGAAGGCTAATTACTAATGGATTATTATAGCATTTAATATAGCTGATAAAATCTCAAAATAAAAGCCAGAGTTAATTAATAACACTGCCATTCAACCAAGATTTGGATTAAGAGTTAGCTTTGATAAAATGTTACATATTCATTATGTTACATATTGTAATATGCACCTTTTCTGTGTGAAACGCAAAAAGAAAATCTTCGAAGTAGCTTTCTATACAAAAACATTAAAACATTTCATAGCGTTTCATAGCAACGCCTGTCAAGCACTAAATGTTCCAAAAATTCTTGCGTTCCACTGGAAAAACAACAGCAAATGAGAGAAGTACAGCCTAACTTGAAATTATTTAAAGTAGTAAATTATTATTACTGTATTGCAATTATCTAATAATATAAATTAAAACTTAAAACGCGTACACTAAGGTCAAAGTGTAAAATGCAATCATAATTCTTTCCTCCTTCAACTGTTATGTTATTCTTATTGAAATGTCTAGAATCACAAAATAATCCAATGGGAGCTGGGTGTATTAAATTTATATATATATTATGTTAATATGTTTTATATATATATATATATATATATATATATATATATATATATATATATTAAATTTATATATATATATGTGTGTGTGTGTATTTATTTATTCATTTTTTCACTATTAGATCTTCCCTACAAAGACATTACCAATAATATTGATACGCTACAATACCACATATGAAAATGTTACTTCCAAATTTTATACTGAGGGTTAAATGTACATTTTTACTTTTTGTGATCCATTGGGTTGCGTTTCTTACTCTGAATTTACATTAACTGAAGATAACTAATTCATACTCTGTACTCTGTATCTTCCCTTTTCTCTTTCATCCTTACAGCTTTGTCTCTGTGTCTATCGCTCTATTCTCTCATTCACCCTCTTTTCTTTGTCCTCTTAATGGAATGGAGGTTGGCAGTCTGCTCCAGGCCTTGAGCTAATGGAGAGAGAGAGAGGAGAAATTTTGCCATGTTTATGAAAATAGCCTTTAGGACAGGCCACATGGACACAAAAACACAGGCAGACTTGTGTATGAGTGCTATTAATGTACACTCATTTTCCCCCACCAAAATTGAATG
Organism: Puntigrus tetrazona; assembly: GCF_018831695.1. Lineage (NCBI taxonomy): Eukaryota > Metazoa > Chordata > Actinopteri > Cypriniformes > Cyprinidae > Puntigrus > Puntigrus tetrazona. The sequence goes on from NC_056699.1 coordinate 12,135,478, forward strand.
CAGCTGATACCAATGATGAAGCTATTTGAAGCTAACTTTTTATTTTAGACCAATGCAATTTTATGGTGGAAACACAATCTGCTTCAAGTGGTGGTGGTTACTCCTAGGCAGCTGGAGTTTTGTGATGTTGATTGCAGATATGCTGATATACATTATTTCGTAGTATGATAGTAGGTAGTTTAAAAGATCTAGAAGTGCTGTGGTGCTTCATAAATTCAAGGCACCCTGATAATTCTGGATACTAGAAGTGTCAAATATTAAATAACTGAATATTGTTCTGGTTTAAAACTCTTAAAATAAGTGAATTTATAAAATTGTCCGTTTGTGATTATGCAGAAAGCAATTTCTCAGTTGTTTCTGAAACATAAAATATTTTAGAGCTTGAAATTGAAAATAGGAAAATCTATACTTGTTATAGAAAGTATAAGTTAAATTTTTCACACTTTTAAAATGTCCACATTTCCATTTTTTCAGTTTTTTTAATTCTTAATTTTTTTAAGCAAATTAAAATAATATATATGATGTCAATTTTTTTTCTCTGTTTCAGCTATTTTCATAATTAAATGTACAGTATATTTACTAATATGAATGCCATATTCTGACCCCATCTTCAAATCAACTGTTCTAGTAGCTTCAGTGCCATAGCATTTTTTGTTATCTTGTGGTTTAACTGATTGCTTTTTAAAAGAACAGCTTGACTGTAGTCTAAATAGCAGTCTAAATAGAAGATGACTAAACTTTGAAGCTTCAGTTTCAAATTAGAGTCTACTGAGCACTGATCATAGTCTGCAGTCCCAATGGGAGTAACCTCATCAAATTGCTTCTCATTTGCATAAAGCATTGCCAAGAGTGGCTGTCACTCATTTTGCAGGAAATTGTCAACTGTCTTTAAAAATGAATGACTTTGTCTCTGTAAGTCGCTGTGTAAGCTTGAACGCTTTAGCTTTTATTGCTGGTTGCATTACGTAGCATCTGGTGCTAGAGTGGCATGGACTAATTTGGTTCTGATTCTATGTACTTTCTGCTGTATCTGTAAGATTGCATGTTCCGGTTCGTGTTGCCCTTGTGAATGCATATGTGGTTAAAGACTGGACAGAGAGAGAGAGAGAGAGAGAGAGAAAGAGAGAGAAAGAGTCATAAAGAATGAATGATGTCAGAAGGGTGAGACGCTTCCGGCACTTTCTGCATGAGAGAACAGCCGCCTTGCTGTCATACTGGCCGCTCTCTCTCTCTCACACACACACACACACACACACACACACACACACACACACACTGACCTGTTCCTCAATATGCTAAATGTGCATGGTGATAATAAGAATGGGATTTTTCCGTCCACACTATCCACTGTGTCAATGGTTTAATGTTGTACTTCTCTTAGTATTAGCATTAACAGATTAATGTTGCTGTTTCTTTATTGGTTATTCATTCAACATATGCTTGAAATCCTTCTAATAATACCCAAGAAAATCCCTCTGTATACTGAGAAATGCCCTTAAAGTGATTACGGTGGAAATAATCATGATTTATAGTGCTCAGACTATGCTAATCTGTTTGTGTGTGTGTGTGTGTGTGTGTGTGTGTGTGAAGCACGGGAACTGTAGTGATAGAGAGTATATTTCAATGAAACAAAATGATCCGTATTGCACACTTTAATTATTTACTATAGATTTAGATGCATTACTGTACAATATAATCTGATCCCTGAGTTTATTAAGTTTGTTTTTTTGACGAGGAAGGATCAGACAAAAAGACGCTGAGCTATAGGTAAAGACACAGGAAGTCAATACGTTGAGAAGGGAGAGTTACTTCAAAGGGTTACTCCACCCCAAAATGAAAATGTTGTCATTAATTAAATACCCCCATGTCATTCCAAACCTGTCAAAGGTTTGTTCGTCTTTGGAACACAATTTAAGACATTTTGGATGAAAACCGGGATGCTTTTGACCGTCCCATTGACTCCCACATAATAAACACTGTCAAGGTCTAGACACATATAAAAGACATTGTCAGAAGTAGTCCATCTGCCATCAGTGGTTCACTCTGAATGTTATAAAGCAGCCTGTCCAGAATACTTTTTGTATGCACAGAAAATAAAAATAACACCTTTATTCAAAAATTTGTCTCATCCGTGTCTCTCCACATAACTGCAGCATAAATTTATTTCTATTGATTTGTATTTCATTAAATATTTGTAGTTAAGTTGCAGTTTAAGATATTACCTAAATGTATTATTGAATAACACGCTACATTTAAAATGCAAAGTTAAGCCATATGCTTTTACTTTGACTTTTTTTTATTAAACTATACTATTAAAATAAATGTTATTGAAAAACTACATTTAAATCTACATTATTACAAATAATTATTACACTAATATTTCTAAATGAGTGTTTAGAAAGCAATGCTCTCTTTAACTAGACATAAGTTAGCCTTATTACATTAATTGTATATATGCAAGCACAGTTTTAGAAATGTACTTTTAAGATTTTAGGTCCACTACAAGTGCATCTCTTTTTCACAATGCTTACTACGAAAACATAATACTCATAACAGAATGAAATTCAAATGAAAGTGCTATAAATCTGTAATGACATCTGTAATCTGATTCTTGCTTAAGTTAAATGGTTAGCAGCTAAGAAATAGAAATTTGAGGGAACCTCTGGTGAGAAGTCAGAGCCATCATCTTTAATGGCACTCATAATGTTTTGGGCCTCTTCTCCTGGTCTGCTCTTCATAGTGTCTAGACTTTGTAAACCCACTCCAGTGATTTTAGAGCAGATGTTTACTATGGTTTGGAGGCTGTTCCTGTTCGTGATTGTGTGATATGTGAAGCAGCAGACAATGGAGGAGCACAGATTACTCTCAATATAAGAGCTGTGGAGAGGTTCGATGGCTTAATGGAGCATGCAGCATACGCATGCACACACACATTTACCAGAAGAGAATGAGACCCTTACCTATAAAGCCAGGAAAAAAGCTAAACACGCAAGACATGTAAACAGTTCAATGCTGTTAAATGAACTAGCCTATTACCAATAGGCTACAATAACACAATCAATCAAATCAATAATTAAAATGAATAATTGATTAATTGTAGACAGCTTGTTTTCACATTTAACCTTTTTTAAAACTACAGTTTTTGTTATTTATTTCTGATTATTGCATGTCTCAAAATAAAGAGGTACTTTTAATATTTTCCATGACTAGACCAAGCGTCACTTTACCTTCTGGTGAATGTACATGTTCAAAGCCCCAGCAACAAGCAAGATAGCAGATGACCCATCCGCTCACTCTGAAAGCCATGCCATCACGTGGCTTTCGTAAAAAGGATGCTTGCAGCACAATGGAAACTATTCTGCTTCTATCCTGCTCCCTCCGTGTAGGTCTTAGATGACTGTATACAGAGACGTATAGCAAGACAGAAAAACAAATGCAGAAAATCAAGAGAGATCTAGGTGTAGATTGGATGGCAGCTGTGTTTAGCTGCTGAAAAGGAGCCACAAACAGGAGAAAAAGAACAATGACAGTGTTTACACGCAGCGAGGCTGAGAAAGATAAAGTTCTTTGTGAGCGGGAAAGAATGGAAGGGATATTATGAATGACCAATGGAGACGCTGTAATGGATTTCATGTGCTGTTGTTTATCCCTAAATGCATTTGCATGCATGCCACACACTCAGAGGAAGGAGAGAGAGAAATGAAAGTGATCAAAATGTGTAACTGCAAGAGGACCCGACTGTTCCCATATCTTATCCATATCTCGGTGTGTGTGTGTGTGCGCGTGTGTATCACCATATGGTGCTATCAATCTATGATGGACCTTTGATGAAAACTGACATATTAACTGTCTTAGTTAATTAAGCATAAAAACAATAGCAGACCAATTATTGAATTTGACAGGTAACAAATAGCACAGTATAAATAGGCACAAACGCTATATATAATGCATGTCATTATTATCTCTTTGTTTATGGCATATATTGTTGTGGTCCATTTTGTGTTGTACTGTTGAAGTGATGTGTGTTTAATGTTCTGTCTAATGTTTATTTGTTTTCTCCACAATGCTTCCTCTACAATCAGGAGGTGGAGGTTTGTATGATCGTGCATTTGTTTTTTCATTGAAACAGAGTCTTTATAATCTTCCTGTTTGTTAGACAGGAAATTCTTCCAAGTTTACGTTATGTGTTCGTGATACTGCTGTAGTTGCATGATAATATTATAATGCACTGAGTGTAATTGATCGTAAGCATAACTACAAGAAAGCAGCGTAAAAACGCATAGTTCAAACCATTGATTACTTTATGTACTGAGAAAAATGTTCTGCTCATAAACGTTTATTTTCTGTTTTAGGAACCAGGAACATGGAGCCCTGGAAAACCATTTGATCAAGGTAGGGCTGTTAGACAAGGACAGGAATGTGCTTGCATTTTTCATATGTTCAAAGAAATCTTTAGTTAAAGTGTGTCATATTTTGTTTTTTAGTAAAATTCTTTCTCCTGACCAGCCAGACTCAGCAACAACTGCTTAACCAATGGCGTGAGTTTGAGGCAGGACTGTTGGTTTGTTTAACCAGTTGCGGATCAGCGGAGTGTTCTTTAGTATTTTTTTCTATTAACGGTTTAGAGTCATTTATATATTTATAAAATATATATATATTTATATATAAGTTTTTGTTCTTAAAACGCTCTCGCATGTGCAACTTTTTTAACATCACTGATGCACAAGATGCCCTTGCTAGTCTGAAAGCCTCACGCAAAATCTTGAGCGTTTCTAAGCAGCTATAGTAGTAACAGTCCTCTGTATTTGTGTGTGTGCACCCAGCAGGCACACAACACTGTAAAATTTTGGTTGCAACAAAATGCAATGTCAGTTCAGTGTTTGACGATTCAACATTTGATATCAATGTTCATTTGAAGTCCAGTACCGACATCAGCTGACATTGATATTTGTTGTTTTTAGGTTCTGTAGCCTAACCAGAATCCAGCATTAAGTCAACGTCACATATGCATCAAATACTGATGGCAACCTCATTTTCATTCTCAGCCAATATGCAACATCTGCCCGATGTCACGTCCTACGTCAATCTAATGTTTTATTCATGTGCAGGCACAGTCATGCTATGCAAATAATTCTGTGAAAATTTGTGGACTCCTTTAGCAGTAAAAATCGTTGTTGGGGGAAATGTTTGCATAATAAGATTACTTCTTTTAAAGTAAATAGTACTGCATTACTTTTTCATTTATAAGGAAATATATGGGTTACTTTATTCCCCATGTCTTGACTGACAGCTCTCATGCCATGTTGAGAGAAATCGGGAGTAGTGCAGAGTCATCGTGTGAGCATGATGTTACTGTAGTTCTAGATTAAATATAAACCTGTATTTACTCATTTTACCTGTGCAAAAACAGATGAATAAAAATGAAGCTCAGAATATTATACAAACCTGCAATAAATATGTTAAAGGCCCCATATTAATGTCCTAAACAATATATATTTGCAGTATAAGTACCAAAAAACATCTCAAAATATTTTTACAGCTCTTCTTTCAGGTGCTCTGCCGTAAACAGGTTGACTTTGGCCTGTTTAATTAATATTCGTGATTGGCCTGTTGTTTTCTGAGCGATGCACAACCAGGCCAATCAAATGTAACAACGTCACAGCTCTGGCTGGAGGCAAAACAAAGGGATGACTGGAGGCGGCCTATTCAAAACAGCACAGATTCGGCTACATAAGGAGCTTAAAATATCATCTTTGTTGTGATGTTGGGTGCCAGAATCGGCATAATACAGCCTCAAATTAGAAATATGATCACATACCTGATGCTACTGCCAGACAAAAAAAACAGACGACAGCTGTGGTTAAACACGTTAAAACGAGCGGACTGGACAGAAATGATCGTCAAAAATGAGTGTGCACACTTCTTATCAGGAATGGTTCAATAAAGTATCGTCTTTTGTTGTTATGGGCGTGTCTATGACCTCAAAAAATCCAGGAAATTTTAGATTTGACAATATGGGACCTTTAAATAATACAAATATAATTTATTGAATCCCATTTTATTAACCAGTGTCTGTGCTATCGAGCTGCGATGATCCAATTCACCTACAGTAAGCAAAAATGACACATTTGTGTTTTATTTTTGATATTGCTGAATTGTTTTCTCTGCCATAATATTCTTTCGCAATTAGTTTGAGCTGCGCACTCTACTATACAGACATAGATTTACATTTCCTTCAGTCTGAGGTGTATTCATCTCACTTTTGTTATGAAAAAGTTTTACATTTGCAAAAGAGGAACGTTTCATACGAACAGGTAAGCCCTGCCAAGATTTAAAAAGTAATTCAAAGTAACATAACATATAACGTTTCCATAAAAAGTAACTAAGTAACATTATTTTTTTTAAAAGAGTAACACAAAATTGTAATCCATTACTTTTAAAAGTAACATACATAAAATCCTTATTGCAAGATCCTTATTTCACAAAGCACAGACGGCCGCTCCAATATGATAAATACATAGACGTACAGTTATAGAAATGTAATCAACATCCTGAAATGTCAGTCAATCAGTCATAACAAAGGATTGCGATACCGTATACTTGACGTACAGGATTTGTGCTTAAAGGCAGTGAGAACATAATAAGCCAACATTAGCAACTTTCCCAAGGATTAGATGGGAAAGGAACATGCAAATTCTATTTGTAACAGAAGTAGCAGAGGATTTGCCTTCCTGATAAAATGTTTTTATATTATAGCCTATTCATTTTATTGAGGTCATTGGAAATAGAAAGATCAGAATCTCTGCTCCTTTGAGCCATAGCATCTTGTCGGTTATCAGTGTTGAGTGGATGTTAATCAGGCATATATGAGAACTCAGCTGTTGTGCTAATTCACAGTCACATGCTGGGGCCTAATACCCGTATCATCACGCTACATCCGTCAGAGAAAATGAGAAAACTGCTTTTTAAGACTCTCTATTACATCAAGCTCTCAGTATGCAGTAAATCTTACGAGATTATGCATATTCGAAAGTCATTAGAAGCCCGTTGAATATTCATCACGAGTTTGATATTTATGCAAATTGCTATTGATAGAGCATTGAGTGAGTCAAAAAGAGCAAGTGGAGCAGTTTAAAATGGATTCTGATCAAACTCAAAGATGATGATGCACAAATCAATCACAAATTTTGTCACACACACACACACACACGGACAATGGACTCAGAGGGTGCTGAGGAGATTGGGATTGGATAAGCCCTAAAGCCTGTGCAGGATTTGACTAAGGCTCTTACCATGTGAGGTCAGAGAGCATTCAAAGTGTGGCTGTGTGTGTGTGTGTTTGTACTGTGACAAGGGGAAGGTAAAGGATGAGTCTGTTATATTGTCTTTCTTCCTCTGTGCATGTGCATGTGCGTGAGCCTCTTAGGACTATAAAAGCACTTAATGACATTAGGACTGTTATTCGTTCCTTCTCTGTCTTCTGTATTCTTCCTTCTCGCTTACTTTTCGTCACAGCATTAGCTACTGCCCCATTTCAGGCTGAAACAAAAATAGAATCCTTATTTACGCAGACACAATCGGTAATACATATAATCACACAATTTATGAAGACATTGTAAAAGTAATCCATATGAAGTGATCGGTTTAGCACTAATCAGTGCACAGTGAGAATATGGTAGCAGAGCACATCAAATACGGTAAACAGAAGCCCAGCCATACTTGCTTAAAACAGTAGAGTAAAACTTCTTCATTTTTGTGAAAGATGAAATGTGTTTGGATCACACGCGAGAACAAAACTCACTGGTTTTTGTGCCATAAGCGAGAATGTTTGCATTTCTGTTTACCATATTTCATGTGCTTTATACGTGTTGATAAGTGTTTATATGTGAAAAAAATTGAGAAATTGATATTTTCAAAAGACTTAATCCTTTATGACATATTTATGAACATTTTAAGTGTCAGTTGTAGATGTTAAAGGACTTTAGGGACAGAAATCTTTCTGATTTCATTAAAAAATTCGCATTCTGAAGATGAAAAAAGGTCTTATGGGTTTGGAACATGAGATTATTGAAGTAATTGATGTATAATTTTGGGGCAAATTAACCCAGTTGTCAAGAGGGTCAGACAGTAGGCGAGAAGCGCAGCAGTGTGACATGGCATGACATGTCTTTAAAATCAAACATTATTTTCTAGGAGTGTACGTACATCCAGAGACTGTCTGCGGCGTTTAGCTATGACTCAGGCCTTCCATCGCACTGTGCCACATAGTTTTCCATTAAGTTACATAATATTTATCCCAAATGATTATTAATGTATATAACTTCATCCCAGGCTGGAAGATCAGGTATTGTGCAGTTTTCCAGCAAAATGTTTGTCTTTCTGTAGCTTAAAAAATAATTGAGAGCTATAATAATATACAGATTTTTTTTTTTTTCTTTTTAAACGGAAAGCTGAAACTGATCGATGCCGTTTTGTTCATTCTTGTCACGGAATGCTCCCACAAAAGATCCATTTGCAGTTTAATTTTCAGAGTCCAAAAAACACAATCCACCCGAGCGAAAACAGCAAACAAAGATAGCAACACAGGATCAGAACGCAACTAAAGACAAAATGAACAAGGTGATAGTGTGAGGCTAATGAATCGATGATAAACAGCTGACAGTAATGAACCAACAATGAGTAACCGATAATGAATATAATGAGGGTTATAGTCCAGAATACACAAATAATGACTTAAAGAAAGCACGCTTTGGTGGCTAAGCTGGGCACTTCAAAAAATCTTAAAGAAATAGTTCGCCCAAAAATTAAAAACGCCCCGATAATTTCTGGGTGTATATACCTTTCTTCTTTTAAACGAACACAGTCAGAATTTCTTTTACAAATTTATCCAGGCTCTTCTAAGCTTGGTAAAGCTGGTTGATAGTGGCCATTATTTTAAAGCTTCATAAATCGTATATAAATATGTCATAAAACTATAAACCTATACACCTCCAGAGGGCCGGGACACACCAAGCCGCTGGTTTGCTGTTGGCTCTCGTCGAGCTGATGATGCTAGTCAGGCTAGTTTGTTTGGTGTGTTGCATGTTGAATTGGAGTCTGGACCGTCGGGAAAGTAAGAACTCTGATTGGATGCCTACTTTGGTGAATGAGTCAGTGTCAAGTGACAGTGAGGAAAACGTGAAAGTAAATGAAGGCGGCACAAACAGAACATTGTTCTAATGTTACAAGATCTTACCAATGCATTCCAATAGGTGAATATTATCATAACAATGTGAGCCGCTTAAAATGAAGAAAGCTATCAGCTCTACTGATATTCAAAATGGTAAGCAAGCACCGCTTTGTTTACATTTCATATATCTGCGTTTATCTTGTTTATCTTTAGTTCCGGTTTCTCCGTTTAAATGATGCATATTTGAAAGTTGTATACAGCTAGGATGGCTCGGATAGCTATTATAGATTTTGCCTCAGTCACAAAACCCAGTTAAGTTCCAGTAAATCTGGTGCTAAAACAATACAGACTTACAGGATCTTACTGCAAGACAGACTGCAGAAAACAACGCTATCAGTGTCTACAGTTCATTCTTGTTGAGTTCCCACAATGTAAACTAAATCTAACAGCATTCACATATTCAATATTTGCTTCGTGTGTATCAGTTTTGTATACATAGGTCACACAAGTTTATTTTTGTATGTGTTTCAGCTCTGGACCCTGCCAAAGATCCGTGCCTCAAGATAAAATGTGGCCGCCATAAAGTGTGTGTGGCTGAAGATTACCAAACACCCACCTGTGTTAGTCAACGTAGAATGAGGTAAACTTCCTCCACTCTATCTGACTCAGACTTTCTGCTCTTTACTTAAACATTAGTAAAAACAGCATACAGGTGTGGCTAAACATGCCGTTTTGAATCTGCGCATGACATCTTGAGTTACAAACATTTTGGAGACAGCTATGTCTCGGTTGTGCATCGTGGGTGAGTGATCTAGAACACTTCACAAAACACACAGGAATGGTTGAAAGCAAAACACAGAGTGGAAAGCAGCGTGTCCAGAACTAATTTCTATCGAATACCAACTCTGAAGACAGCAGTTTGAGTAAAACATTGAATGCCAGTAGGGTTTTGGAACTCCACAATGGCTGTGCTACCAAATATTAAATTAACAGCTGGTCCGGTTTTCTGTTTGTAATAATTCTGTATTTTCTCCAAGCCAAGTCACTTGCAAACTGAACAAATACACGTGTGGATACCAATTAGATGTTATATTTAGATGTTTATCAGAAGAAATGTGCTTATATTAATTGATTTTGCTATGGAGTGTGTAAATGGCTAAACATTTTCAAAAGTTATGGACTTGCTGTAGCATTTTTGGAGTTTCTGTTAACATTGATTTAACATGGTACAATTTCCAGCACATGGCAAGAAGGGTTTGAGAGCAAACAAGGGCTGTTCTATGTTCTTACCCAGTCAACCTATACTGGAACTAACTGGGCATACTTTCCTGCCAAATCTGGGAAATTAGTTCTTCTGAGAGATAGAGAGAAAGAGTGTGTGTGTTTGTGACCGAAGTGAAAATAAGACACACGCTGACCTGAATTTTGCAAGCTACAGTTTTTAACGACGATGTTGTTAGGAAAGGGGGGGGTGATAGCATGATACAAATATATATATATTTTTAAATTTTTTAATGGCCTAATGAAACAAAGGGATTTTAGAGAGAACTATAGAAAAAGAAAAACATATTTAACAGAAATATAGGAGGAAAACAACATTACAGTCTTAACTGATTGTGTTATATAGGGTTGTCAACATGAGGGAATCAGATTATTATATGAATGTGTATAGTTAAACAATAAAATGAAATGTTTAAATCATCCTTTTAAAGAAAGAAACCGTTTTATATGATGTCAAAAGTGATATTAGAGCATTGGTTCTAGAAAACCCTCTTATGAACCATTTTCAAATTGAAATCGTTTTAAAGGGTAAATCAACAATTATGATTTTTGTCCTAAATGTTAAACTAAATCTTTAAGTTCCTTTTTTTCACCGATGTTGTTACCTCTCTTGTGAGAAGCCTAGTTTTTAGGCTGTTAAACTATGTGGCTGATAAAACCATCAGAGTAGGGCTAAACACATTAGTGCTTATGATAAGGTCTGTGCAAACTGTGTGTGTGTGTGGCAGAGAGAGAGAGAGAGAGAGAGAGAAGGCTATGTTAATACATTTAGACTGTTAAAACCAGTTCAGAACCTGTGACAGGAAAAGGACTGATAAAAATTGTCTGCACTTCTGCAGATCAGCGTTGTTTGGTTCTTTGTGTTCAAAGGGCTATTTTACTTTGTGTGTGCAGTTTTAAGGACATGAATATGAACTCTCCACTGCTGAAATGCAAAAGATGTCCAGTTGTGCACCCTTCACCTGTTTGTGGAACAGACGGACACACTTACTCCACCAAGGTAACACACACGCTGCCTGTGCGTTTCTATATGTGCATACTGTCTGAATTGCTTTTCATAAAGCTGTGTCACAGAGGTATTCAACCAAGAGATTAATCCTCAATCGACAATGTACTTTACTTTTCTAATCTCAGCTTTGTGTGTTGTAGTGTAAACTAGAATATCAAGCTTGCATCTCTGGGAAGCAGATTTCTGTGAAGTGTCCAGGACAGTGTCCCTGCCCTTCAGGAAATCCAGCAGAGAAGAGAGGTACACACATTTTTTTTTGATACAGTTGACCCATAAGGACGTGCACTCAAACACTGCCTTTGTTTTGAAAGCAATATGTGCACTGCATACTACGTGTACTGTATGGTGCAGTAAACGCTAAACATGCATTATGCATTATAAATGTGATAAACATATGGGGCAAAAGACAAATAAGGGTGTTTTTAAAATTCTACTTCAAAAAAAGAAAAATACCTGATATTAATGTTGATTTAAAACCATTTGTGGTCAATAATTTTTAATTAAACATCTCTAAAAATGTCAGGTGACTTAACCATCAAGTGAAAAGAAATAACATTTTAAGTAAAAACAATAGATGATAACGAATATCTCATGTCATTACTTGATGAACCAACGAATGATTCTATATCTGAAAGCGATCTTTCATCTCTGTAGCTGTGAGGGGATATGTACCCTTTAGGGTGGGTACTTGGCATGTTTTCATCTGCAGCAAGAACAGCAAAGAGATTTCAATACACCAAACTAGTCTTATTTTGTGTAGAATCTCAAAGCTACCGAATCCCTTAGGAACCTATTAAATGTTTGCTGTTCCAGATTGGTTGTGTCAGAGCGTGTATGCGCGTACGTGTGAGAAAGACAGCACAGTAATGTTTGTTTTCATCATTATCCCTATGAACATAAGTCCTGTCTTCAACTGCTTGGCTTCAGGTCTATAGAGGAAATTCACTCACATTCACCAACAAAAGATTGACAGTGACATGTTGGAGCTGAAAGCAACAAAAAAACAAACTTAAGATCATGGAACTGAAGTCACAATAGATTTTTGAAGGGATCTGAAGCATGAATATTGTTTTTCCAGTTGCCAAATGTCAGCAAGATTAAAGTTTTTTTTACATAGACACAATCGTTCAAAAGTTTGAGGTCAGTACTCCTTTTATTAGTCTTAAAGTTAACCTTTTATTCAAAGTTTTCCACTTTTGTCAGATTGCTAGACCAGACTTGGATGAAATCAGTAAGCCACTAAAGCTGTGTGTTACAGTGATTTTACCATGGTTAAAATACTTTGTGCCATTTATCAGAGCACTCTAACTTGCTGTAAAGTCACTGTAACAAATTGCTTCAATCTTGTTCATCTTGTATTTGCCATGAAGAAACATCAAATCGTATTGACTGTTTTCCCAGACTTAATTATCTAGAGCTAATTAAAGAACATCTATGCATTTACATCTACGCATTTACACATCCAATTATTATACTGCATATGCAACACCAACCGATTTTCCAAAAAAAAAACAAATCCAAGATTTTAGAGAAAAAACAGCCCGATGTGTGTCTCTGCTGAAATATTTCATCACTGCACATAAGAATTGAAAAAGAACAAACCCAACATTAGAACACATAAAAAAAAAACCCTCTCAGCTGTTTCTAAATCCAAAGCCCGACCCTTCCTTCCTTCCAGTACGCCATCTTATCAACAATCAGCACACATGTATGCATTCTCTACAAGAATTCAATCAGTTACGCTCATTAATTAACTCGATTTCTTACTAGATATACACAGATATACACAGACCGTTAAATCTAATGAACATATCAAAACAAAACGCATTGGATGCAGAATATACAATCAAGTAAACTGGAGATTATTTATACACTGAATAAGGAGAGATTTCTCCAGAAGGCACAGTTATTGCCGATGTTATCCGATATTATAGCCTGGAGCGTCACCGGGCAGGATGTACTGTCTACAGGACAATAATAGCAGGGATTGCTCTCTTCACCCTGAGGGTTAACTCGACTTAAGTACCTTCCTTAAAGACACAAAGGTGAGCTGTAAGGTGAACAGTCGCTCTCCACTTCATTAAAAACCAGCAATGAACCTGGATATTTTATTTATTCCTAAACACTAATCAAGCTTAGCTTTTATCTGTAAAGCTATGCGATACTTGAAAGTCAATAGAGCCTAACAATGATCGCACACTTTTTCAGCAGCCCTGAGAATTTTCCCCATTCATTTAAATAGATTAAATGCCTGGTATTCCTTAGGCATTTAAAAAAAGGGGGAAAAAAGACTCTTTACTAAAGAGTTCTAAGCCTCGAGTCAAATCAGAGAGCTCAAAGATGAATCACATTTCTTTTGATTCAAAGCTAAACAGCGTGCGAAACACACACACACACACACACACACATGCACAAAGGTACAAAACTGCATGTTCAAATTCTGCTCAAGTCATGATTTAAACAGGTCAGAAATGATGGTAAAATAAAATGGCCTCTTAAAATTTGGAAATGCTCGTGGCATTTTGGACATTATAAAAATGTTATTAAGCAAACAAGTACAGTGCAAGTATTATTTACACTCTAAAACACCTCTAAACTACGCTCTGTTTGGTCTGGCTTGTACTAACTTTTATTGGCAATCAATCAGTGAAGCTATAAAGGTGTGCTGGACCATGGGTCAAGTTAAATCTGACAGCTGCCAAAGGGCCAAAATCCCATTTTCAGGGTGCTGCGTGCTTTAACGGTGTATAATGTATAATTTGTAAAATCCAAATAATCTTACAATCCTTATTGGAAACGGCTTGAACGACTATGTTGTTTTCACACAGGCGATCAGGACATTCTTCCGCTGCTTGTCAGCAGAAAGGTGTCTCTACCATCCTAAGTTATTAAATGCGTGACATTCATTGCCTATCGTTAGTAAAGTCTTGAACTGTTTCACAAGTGCCTAAGCATTAATGGTTTACGGTTCATTGAGCAAGCATGAAAAACTAGCAAATCTGGTGCAGTCTGTGAGGATGAGATGCACTTAAATCAGCTGCTGGCGACGGATGCTCACTGTCACTTTGATTTTGACTCTTTGTTCAGGCCCTCATTATTTCATATTTGCTAAATTTGCTAGAAATAAAAGCAGAATGAGAGGACATTTATTTGTATTATTTGTTTATATTTAGCCCGTCTTTTACTTGCCTCCATGCATCCTAAGTGTATGTGACTTTCTTCTTTCAGACAAAAATAAATGAATAAAAGTCACAAAATCACTCGGCTGTGAAATCAAATCCTATTTATTGTCTTCTTCTCAATAAATGTTGTATTTAATGAACAGTATACAGGTCACCGATCTTCTGTAATAACAAAATACACTGTGAATTAATACAAGTAGTGTAAAATACGGCAGTGGGTGGTCAGTGCATAGCTTCTTTTGCAAAATTAACAGGAAGTATTCTAATCTTCCACAGGAAATTCTTCAACTAAACATTTTTTGAAAACACACTGATTAGTGACCGCTACAGGAACACAAAGCTCACAGCCCTTAAACATTATTCCTAAAAAAACAAAAACAGATTGGTCTTTAGATAAAAAGAGTGAGAGTTTTACTTTGGTAACTGTACTGCTTTGTCAGGTGGTTTTATTTATCTGCTGGATGTTCTGTGTTTCTCTGTGTAGAATGTGGTAATGCAGAGATGGTTGAAGTGGTCAGCAGGTTACGAGAGTGGATCACAGTTCTTCATGAGAGCGGCAATCCCAGCAAGAAATACAAGTTCCAGAAGCCAGAAAAGAGTGAGCACGCACACACACACACACACACACGTCTGAACGGTTACCAATTAATGCTAACTTAATAACCATGATAATGAAATCAATGTCAAATGAAAGATCTTTCTGCGACCTCTCTGTTCGTCTGCGCAGAGGTCGACATGAGTAAAGTGCCCCTCTGTAAGGACTCTCTGGGCTGGATGTTCTCCAGACTGGACACAAACTTTGACCTTCAGCTCGACCAATCAGAGCTGTCCAGCCTGAACTCTGAGAAGAGCGATGTGTGCACTAAAGCCTTCCTCCGGTCATGTGACCCAGACAGGGACAGGCTCGTTTCCAGCCAGGAGTGGTGTTCTTGCTTTCAGAGATATCAAGGTAAAAATCAGCCCAATTCAGACTCGTTTCTCAGCTCGAGATCTATAAAAATTAACCTGCATTGCTCTTCAATGATAAAATTCATGCGTTCGGGTGAAGGTTAATTCACGATGGAGGTTTGAGTTTGTGATTCTCACGTGGTCAGTTACATTGCTTCATATTTAATAATAGCAAAAGCTTTCTGTGTTACATTTCCACGTCTTTTTTATTAAATTACCAGAAACAAGATAATACAGACACAAATAGTTGTTTATATACACATATACATACACACATATACATACATATATATACACATATATATATATATATATATATATATATATATATATATATATATATATATATATATATATATATATATATATATATATATATATATATATATATATATATATATATATATATATATATATATATATATATATATATATATATATATATATATATATATATATATATATATATATATATATATATATATATATATATATATATATATATATATATATATATATATATATATATATATATATATATATATATATATATATATATATATATATATATATATATGCATATATATATATATATATATATATATATATATATATATATATATATATATATAAATATATATATTTATATATATATATATATATGTGACTTTATAAAATATATGCTATATTAAAGTACAGTCCGTTGTACAAGTTCATCTGAGAAATTAGGACATCATGAGAGAACATCATTAACTGTTACAACAGAAAGGCATTCTAGAAATTATGCAGCATTGTGGGATAATCTAGTTCTGAGATATTTATATACTAAATGACATAATGCCTGCAGTTAAAACGTGTCTACCAAAGGAATAATGGTTGAGGTATCTGAAATCAATGTGTTTCAGAGGCTCCCTGCCAGTCAGAGATCACCATCATCCACAAACAGCAAGCTGGGAAGAAATTACTGGGTAAGTTCATTCTCTTGTGTGTTTTGTGTGTCTGGAACACTTTGTCAATGAGAAAATGACTTGTTTGTAATGGAAGATCATGTTTATTGGAGTGATCCTTGTCCCAGTTCCAAAATCAGCCGGCAGCCAACATAAATCTAAGTAAATCCATCTTAATCTAAGAGCAAATCTTTTAAATATACACTTAGCACTTGTTCAAATGTTTAGGGTCAGTAAGATTTTTTTTAACGATGCATCAAGGATGCCTCAAACTTGTGACTATAAAAAATAATAATACATTTTTTTTAACATTTATTTCAATTTTAAATGAATGCTCTTTTTTGCAAACTTCATATACTTGGAAAAAAAAAATTAACATTTTCACGAACATACTGATTTCTAAAGATTCATACAGTAGAACACTGAAAACTGGAGTAATGGCTGCAGACAAGTTCTCTTTTTAGAAATAAATTTCTTTTTGAATCGTTTAATAGAAAATAGTTTTAAACTGTAAAACATATTTAACTGCTCCTCTTTCCTCTATTTTAATTAAATTAATACAGCCTTGGTAGACGCAAGTTCTATTTATATGCAGGAATCTATTGCGTATTTTTATTATCTATATGAGCTAATAAATGCATCAATCTTTACATTGCTAATTTAAATATTATAATTGTTTAATGTGTGGCCTGTTCATTTCTTATCCAAATAAATAGCAATATACTCATTTTATTAAAAATCGAGTTATTTGCCTACAGCATATTCTAATATGCTTAAAACATTCATTTTAAGGAAAGATCCAAATAGAACCAAATAGAGATGGTAATAAATAAATCAGACTTGACGGCTGGAGATACTAGTGCAGAAGAAAATATGGACAAGTGTATACATGATAGTGGAGACATACATAGAAATAACAGTAGAGATGGAATAGAACGTTCACTACACACAGAAGTAAACATCATCGTTTACACCTGACTAGGCCACACAAACTAATATACTTTACTGACATACAAAATGCAGTAACCTTGCAAAAAAAAAAAAAAAAAAAAAATTAAATCTGTTATGTTACTCAAACCATCTTAATACTTTATGAGCCTAAGCTATAAACACCAGACTTGCAATGTTACCAGTATTTTTATAAAGAAGGCTCTAGCATTTAATAACCATCTCAATGTCATCACAACCTAAACACAGTTACAGTACAAGCACGGTGTCAAACAGAGGGAAGCCAACATTAATTCTATTAAAGCTAGAAATCACTCAGAGTTTCTTTCCCTCTCTCTGAAGGTCGCGTGTTTAATTTGAGCAGGGGAATGAGATGAGGGGAAATTGGACATGAAAAGAAGGATATTTTTAACTGCTGTTTCTCCCCTGAGTAGAACGCACAGTGACGGCTCGATGGCTTCCGGCGCTGAATTATAAAAAGACAAAAAAAAGAGAGAAAGATGGAAAAAATAAAAAAAAGCATAAAAGCTTGACTATGGTGATTCTGTAGAAAAAAAAAAAAATCTGTGAAGTTGAAATGCAATGAATGCGTGTGAGAAGCGCGGAGAGAGATAGAGCAAGTTCTGGGAGGTGACAGTTATGTTCTTTGACGTTGAATATATCATCTCCCTATCTGTGTGAGCGTGGCTGTGAGACACACTCGGTGACTGTGTATAATCTTGCCTGTGATGTAATGTTTCCTGACATTAGGACTGATGCTAATGTGTGTGTGTGTGTGTGTGTGTGTGTGTGTGTGTAGGCCCGTACATCCCCTCCTGTGATGAGGATGGCTTTTATAGGCCTCACCAGTGTCACGGCAGCAGTGGTCAGTGCTGGTGTGTGGACCGCTATGGAAATGAGATCGCCGGCTCTCATACCCACGGCCCCGCTGACTGTGGTAAGAGGGGGTGCATTACGTCACAAAAAAAGAAAACATGCAATGCTTTTAATATGTACAGCGTAGCGATTCGATGACTTCCCATGCGATAACCGATCATTTTTAATTCCGCGTTTTAATCCTTCCATTTGGAACGGCTGATTCAATTAGTAAAGTTTATATTCCAGCAAAAAAAAGATCCCATTTAAAAACAAAACGGTATAAGATCGGGAATTTATCTGGAATGTCTTGAATAAGTAGTGTAGGTATTTTGACCATCAGACTATACAGCAAGAGTTTGTGAAAACGCTTCAGTTAATTATTGTGTGCTGTAGAGTTGTGCCACATCTCACTGTTTTTAACATCACACCATTTTTTAAGTGGTGTTCACGGAGTGAGATAAAATAAAACCGTGAGATGTCACACAACGGCCAAGAAGATGAAATGGAAAAAAAAATGTGTCTTGTGTGAAGGTGTCATTTTAACAAAAAGAGCCCAAAAAAACTATTTACAATACACCGTGTATGAGAACTTGTTTTGATACATCAGTCTGGAGTCGTGTGTGCTATTCCATAAAAGTTCAAAAGAAAATATGAAACCAAATATACTGTAACAAATGACTGGTTAAATTGTTATTAAATCATTTAACATTAGTACTACACTACCGTTCAAAAGTTTGGAGTTAGTATGTTTTTGTAAAGTCCCTTATGCTTACCATCCAATAATCAGTCAAATATGTAATATCTAATATTTGTAGCAATAGTCAAAATTATATTTTTCTTTTATGCCAAAAATAATTTGAATATTAAGAAAAGTTTAGTAAATATATATGGTTAGTAATATGCATTGCAAGGACTTCATTCAGACAAGTTTAAAGGCGATTTTCTCAATATATTATTATATTATTTTTTTTAGATATATTATAGATTATCTTGGCCAAATATTGTTCCTTCCTAACAAGCTATACCTCAATGGAAAGCTTATTTATTCAGCTTTAAGATGACGTATACATTTTCAAAAAATTGACCCAGAATGGTCCAGGGTCACATATCCTGATTTGGTGCTCAATCAAAAATTTCATTATCATCAATGTTGAAAACATTTATGTTTCTTAATATTTTTGTGGAAACAGGATTATACATGTGCTACTTTATATATTTTATAGATTATATATGTGTTTTTCAAAACTCTTTGATGAATGAAATGTGCAAAATTACAAAAAAATGTAAAACTTTAAACTTTTTAAAAAGAAAAACAGCAAAAATGCACGTGAAATGCATTGATTTTAACAGCAGCTGTTTTACCTTTCAGCCGCGGAGTCTTCCGGAGATTTCGGCAGCGGCGACTCTCTGCTCTCAGACGACGAAGATGGCGATGTTGTAAATGATGAAGAGGAGATGGGAGATGACGATGACGAATATGAACAAATCGACGACGAGTACGGTTACCTGTCGTAATCCATTTTCCGCCGTCTTTTTTTTTATTATTATTTTAAAACATTTAAAAACAAGGAACCAAATAAATAGACTTTGATTTGGTCTTAAAGCACGTTTCTAGGTGATCTCGGCAGAGTGCAGTACTAACATTACTAAAGGGTTCATCTACCCCCGTGCCGCATAACATTTGTACAAAATTAATATCAGTACTCAACCGCATTTCATTTTTTATTACTTTTCTTATATTCATCCAAAGCGAATATGTGTATTTTGACAGACCTAGAAGTTCAGGAATTCATAAGCGGGTTTGATGAGAGATTATTGAGGGTTAAATGTTTGCACTTCTAAACATGCACATGATTTCATGAACTCTTTGCACCTGACGGGATGGGATTTTTCAATCGTGCCATGGGAAATCAACATCCATATTCACCTCTCATAAGTCACACACCTACATTGATTTTTGATTTCGTCAGCAGAATGAATACTTCAAATTACAGATAAACTAGTAAAAATGTATCAGTGTTTTGATATGTAAAGGTGGACATTCTAGCAAACTTGTTCGAAAATGCAAAGACCCGGCCTGGAGTGACCACACAATAAAATAGATGTGACTGCAGTGGATGTTAGGAGAGGACAGAGTCATGCTATTTACAGAGGCTTAAACACACACACACACACACACACACGCACACACTTATCTTGTAAACACTTTGGCAGTCCTTGGGCATGAGGTGCCTTTGACGCAACATGGAGGAACGGCGAAAAAGAGGTCTGGGGATTAAGAGAAAAGATATTTAGTGTTAGAATGTAGAACTTGACTGCCATATGAATCTCAAAAAAAAAAAGAGAGAGAGTTTTTTTGCGTCACGTTCTCTGTTGTTTTGGTCTATAGGAGAAAGTGAAAATGATTAGTTAGTTTGCATATGTTACTGTAGACGACAAATCATACGATAGATGCTGCTGCTGTCACTTATTCTCCTCGTCCCTCTCAGTGCTTTTTGCATTTTCTGTCAGATTTGTTTTCATGATGTGCATATGAAAATATAAATTTCCTTCTATGGGCATTGTGGTGTTTTCTGAAAAAAAAAAAAGAAAAAGAAATAAAAAAGTTATTTGGTCGAATGAGTTTATGATAATCCGAGGTTAAAGGAACCACCTTTATCAGTGTTGTCCAGCTGTTGTCATAGAGATAACACATTTTGGTTTGTTTGTTTTTTACAGTATACATATAATTTGCTCAAATAAAGTTACACAGACCAAAACTGAGTTTTTGTACAGTAATTGCGTGTGTGTGTGTGCGCGTGTGTGCGAGAGAGAGAGAGCGATAAATCCAGTGTGTTTGGTCTGGTTAGTGCTGCATTATGTATAAATGCAATTTTAATATTTCATATACCACAATTTCTCATCTGTACACACAGAGACTGAAACACACACACACACACACACACACACACACACACATATACAAGTAAACTGGGGCATCTGCGAGGTTGAACACTTGTTTAATCATTAAAACACAAGCATGTGCCTGTCAACTAAGATGTGTGTGTGTGTGTGTGTGTGTGTGTGTGTGTGTGTGTGTGTGTGTGTGTGTGTGTGTGTGTGTCTGGATCAGAATTACACTGTAGTTCAATTGTACAATTTCATCTTTTGCTTAATTTAAATACATACGCAAAATTCCATTAAAATATGATGCATAGATGAACTATTGGCTTGGGAACTACTAGAATACACACTAAATGGTATTATGCATGTGTGTAATGTAAAGCTGTGCGAGTGTGTGTGTTAGTTTGTGTCTGTCCACAGCTCTCTAAAAGGAACCAACTGGATAAACAGAAAGTGTTCTCATTCAACAGCTTTTCCTCTTCCTGTCATAGAAAAAAACTAATCACACTACTGCTGGCTTTGGATTGAAGTCCCACACACACACACACACACACACACACACACACACAAACGATACAGAATGCAGACAGATCTGAATGCAAAGAGAGCAGTACTAATTGTACACAAACACACAAAAAGCAACAAAAGATTGAATTTCTATGACATAAGTTTTCAAAGCAGTTTTTACAAACAAACAACAGTCTATTTTTACAGGAGACGGCGTTCATCATGTTTTCACGATTATCAGATCGGTTTTCCTCGTAATCTCACAGAGACAGAGGCTTCAGATTGAAATTCTCTTACATAAAAAAGAGCAGCCTCAAACGGCTTCAAATACAAAACCACCTCACGGCTCGCTTCGACACGTACAACATTTAGCCTTTTTAGCTTTAGCTGAATGAAGACCTATTTCATTTTCCTGGAACACGCACACAAGGCCATGATCTAAATTAATTTTTCATTGCAGAATTCTCTTTTGAGGAGCAACCTAAATTTAGGAAACAATACTACCCAAATATGCCGTATAAAGCCAACGCTGAAGACCTTTAAGACATTATAATATAAAGAGTGTGGCTCAGGGAATAGTCCACCTCAAAATGGAGAAATCTGTCTCTGTGCTCCAATTCGGTTTCAGACCCGCGTGCCATTATTTTCTCTTGTCAAACCCTAAAGTACAATTGTCTACAAAAAACAGGATCACATAGATGGGTAAAAAATAGGTAGAATATTTCTCAATTTGACATGTACTACGTTACAAGATTCTTGATATATTCAAGAAAGCTACACAGCTGTTACACAAGCTTTTGTAGAAGTGAAGATTGTTGTAAGCTGACCTCCAGTCACCTCACTGTATAGCAAAAGCTGTTTCTGGATTTTTACATTCCAAAAAAAAAAAAAAAAAAAAAAATAATATATATATATATAATAATAATAATAATAATAATAATAATAATAATAATAATAATAATATATATATATATATATATATATATATATATATATATATATATATATATATATATATATATATATATATATATATATATATATATATATATATATATATAAAGCAACGCTATATGGTAAAAATAAATAAATATGTTTAAACTATTCCTTTAAAACTGTTATAGCTACTTTGTTGTTATACCAAGCAGTCATTTTCACAGGTTGAAACAGCTCCCTAAAACTATTTCTTGCATATGCACATTTGACTTTGGCTAACTGAGCGCTGTTGAACACTGCTGCTGGAAGGTTTATCTTCATGTGTCGTTTCTACAGCAAGATTAGAAGAGGAAGAAACATTTCCTCCCATCCTCGCTCGCTCTGACTCTTTGTCTCTGTCCTTTCCTCCAATTTAATGTGAAAATCATTAGCTTCGATCAATGACTGCTCCACCTCCCTTATCTTGCGTGGAGCAAGCTGGCGGATTTTTTCTGCCCATATCAGCGTTTAAGAAGCCCATTAAAAATTGAGTGGTCACATGGTCATCACAACTCTCCTCCGCTGCTCATCGATTCATCGTTTCTGTTATTTTTGCACGTTTCTTGTGCAGTTTTTAGCAGAACGGTTTTAAATGGGTTTTTACCCAAGCACCGATTTTACTGTAAATGTAAAATACCGGCCCTAACCTTCCCTAGGGGTCATATTGATCTATTTGTGTCTGTATGCGTGTGTCTACAGTTCCCAGTAGAAAACTGATGGAGGTGGAATTGCATTGGGTAATAAACTATTTCCAGCATTGCTTAGCAACCAGAGCAAATAGAAGACTGGGGAGAGTTATAGTTTGTAACTACTTGATGGCACACTTAAAGCATATGCCACTTTGTCCAATTCTGAGCCTTTAAAGAGACAGACACACTGATACTTCCTGGGTTTAGACAAAACATTTTTTTTTTTTTTTTTTTTTTTTTACAAAAAATTATTGCATCATGCAATCTCCAAGACCACACGAGCCACTGGGAGAAAGAAAACATTATCTGCATTTACAATTGATTAGATGCTAAATGGGTTCCATTCAAATGATCAACCAGGCCATCAACTGAATTGGGGATTCTTTTCAAATTCTGTCTGTATTGCTGAAATTGAATTGAGGCAACAAACAGAACACAGAGAATTGTGGCTAAAAAATGTAAGGGATGAAAATAGAACAAAATCTATATAATAGCTATAACAGAACATTTCATTTTTTCAGACGCGTACACACACGCACACAC
Organism: Puntigrus tetrazona; assembly: GCF_018831695.1. NCBI lineage: Eukaryota > Metazoa > Chordata > Actinopteri > Cypriniformes > Cyprinidae > Puntigrus > Puntigrus tetrazona. The sequence goes on from NC_056699.1 coordinate 12,159,417, forward strand.
ACACACACACACACACACACACACACACACACACACACACACACACACACACACACACAGGTTTTAGTCAAAATTAATAATTCATTCTCTCACTCTCAAAACGTGATTAACAGAACTCCTCAGTTCTGTTTATTTCTTGAAGCTATATTTTTATTTTATTTTTCTTCTGATTTCAATTTCAATGCAACATTCTGTATGTAAAAGTCAGTTCAACTTTCACTCTCACGAATAATAAAAAAATTTTCAACATTCAAAATTGTGCCCGACAAAAACGCAACCCATATCACATCACACTTGAAAACGAGGCTCAGGACAGTTGTTCTAATTTGATTAACGTTGTCTTGTTTTCCGTGTCTGTCAAGGGTCAAGCAGGTCAATCCACTGATTGACTATGTAACAAATAATAATTAGGTATGTGGCGTAGCAACAGAAGAACTGAACCTAACACAACAGGTGTGTGCAGAGAATCAGCGTGTGTTTCCTGGAATTACTGTGTGTGATTGTGTGGGAATAATGGGGCTTTCCAGTTATCTGAGAGGTGGCTGATAAAAGGCTTTTACTGGCAGACAAAAAGAGTGTAATCATCATCATGATTAAAAAGAGGAAGGTGCTCAGAGAGAGGAGAGAGAGAGAGAGAGAGAGAGAGGGAGAAGAGAGGAGAGAAATGAGGAAAGCAGAGAGGTTGTTTTCATCTCAAACTGTTGTTTATAGAGGTGACTTTGTGTGTGTGTGTGTGTGTGTGTGTGTGTGTGTGTGTGTGTGTGTGTGTGTGTGTGTGTGTGTGTGTGTGTGTTGTACAGATCAATGTAACTCATCCACTTAAATCTCCTGATCCATTCATCAATACGAACTAATGAAACAACCAGACACAGACAGACACAAATAGAGAGGTGGGGGAGAAAAAGAAAACGAGAAAGAACGACAGAATGAAGAAAAGGAGTTCATGTTACACTTGCATAAAACCTCTCGTATTTAAAGTTACAATCACAACTGTATCGCAGTTGCTGCATTCGGATCGACAGCACGATAAGTGCGATAGTTTTTATACAAGTGTTTAATAAACAACTTCACACTGAGTAACTTACATTTTAGGGCAGTTGCTTTGTTTATTTTTGTTCAGAAGGCGAAACGAGTCCCAGACCAATCCGACAGCCATGACTCCAAACAACTCACAGCACTGGCGATTCATTCCTGAACGAGTCGTTTGTGTTAAATGACTCGGAGGGGTGAGCGATTCAGTGACTCGTCAGTGATTCAATGTCACCTGACACCACCTAGTGGCGTAACAATATCACTGACTATAGAAAGTCACAAATAAGCAAACTAACAAAAAACCCACAATGCTGCCAAAGAAAGTGATACAAACAGTAGTGGTTGAAATAGACCGAAATGTATAAATCCAAAAGTATTCATTAATCTTTAATATATAGTAGTTATGGCCCTGCATTATTTTAATAACGCAAAAAAACAATGTGACTTCTAAAATGGTCCGCTGGCTCCAATCTAGCTATCAAAAGAGACCTATTAGTGCTGAGGGAAAATCCAATTAAAATCACAATGTTATCTCCAAGCAATTACCCAGAAAGAATGAGGGGGAAAGAGAAAGGAAGAATCCTCGAGCCAATACGACAACAGAACAAACACAATCCAATCAATGCAGCTAAATAAACCGAGCCACACAAACACACGGAAAGATGAGGCTCGGAATTCAGATTCCTCTCCAGACCACACTCATCTGAATTTTAGGGCACAAATACAAAATTAGACAATTAGACAATCTTTTCTGAGTCCTTTTGGACTGGCGTTGATGTTAAAGAGTGTGCTGCCATCTGGTGGTAGTTCACTGATATTACAGACACATGTTAGCAGACATCTGGACAACGTGCAGAAAAATAAGATCAAGGATTGCCAACTTTGCTAAGGCTGGAATTTTCTGAAGGCCTGTGGCTCTCCAAAAGTTGTCCAAATGATTCATTTTGAATCTGAATCTTTAGAAGCCTTCATCAGGCTATTTACACAAGTATTTTCTTGTGCTTCACAATAATAATAGACGTGATCTAATACTAAAGAAAAGTATATTTATAAATTAACATTAAGATTAATCCTATGAGTAATTTGTTCTCATTAGAGTCCTGTGGCATTATTTATAGAATCTATCTGTATCTACTTTTTTGATACCAGTAGTTTTGATATCACTAATTTAATGCAATTACCTAAATATTAAAATAATAATAAACGCCAACTTGAGACATCCATAAAGGCCTCTTTCACTTTCAATATTAAATATAATATTACAATATCAATTTTAAAATACTTATGATTTGTATATCATAAATAATTTATATATATGTGTGTGTGTGTGTGTGTGTGTGTATAGAAAGAGAGAGAATAAATGAGACCATACATTTAATTGACCTGACATGAGTTTAATCACTGTTGAGAGTGAAGAGTCCTTCTTCATCATTAGGCTGATGATATAACAGGTGAATAAATCATGTTTCACATTGTCATACGTCATAGTTCTCATAGATCATCTAGAGTGGAATCAACAGGAACTTGGCACATACAGAAATACTCACATGAGTCAGAACACAGTCACATGACCTGTGCTGTGTAACACACAGACCAATAAATGCACACACACGTCACAGTTCACACACTCTTACTGCTGACGTTAAAGCATTATTGTAGCATTAGTTGGTGTGTGTGTGTGAACATGGTCGTGTATAAGCATATATGCAGACGAGTGTGTGTGTGTGTGTGTGTGTGTGTGTGTGTGTGTGTAACTGGACAGAAAGGGACGGCTTCAGGTCAGTTAAATTTCATTTTTAACATAAAGGTTCAAGTTCTTTAAACTTAATATCAAATAAAATATAATAATTTGAAAAAACAAAAACAAAAAAAAAACAATTATCTACAGAAACATCATGTGCAACAATGTACATTTTGGTTCTAAGGCAATAATTGTTCCTCCACAACACTAGTGCTGTCAATGCTGTGAGTATTTTGTTCTTTCTGTGTAGATGAGCAACATTATTTCAACGCTGCCTCTCCATTGCGCCGGCGCATTCACTGAATGGCTGGAGCATTGCCTTGTGGGACCTGTCGTGTTTTTGAGACACTGAATAGCACCGTAGGAATTCCCTTCAACAGCGACTTTGCTTTTTTTTTCCAAGCAGGGAAAACTTGTCATTGGGAATATAGCAACAGAGAACATCTCCTCGCACTGTGAGTTTTTTCAGCTTCATTGGTACTGCTCACGGGTTCGTTTCCACGATTGAAGAACACACGGTTCATACAGTCTTTCTGTGTTAAGTGCATATAAAGCGCACAGGGTTAAGGTGGTTGTAGTCGCTTGTCACAGCTGTAACAGACATCTTATGCAAGGCTTTATCACATTATGTTCATTGTTCACTTCTTCTGGAAGAGTGAGAAAACCACTAGATTCTTCCGCAGAGAATATTCTATCAGTTCCCTCTGTCAAACAACTTAGTTTCTGCAACTCAGGAGGCCCAGATGGAATCTGCAGGCTTTCTGACATTTTAGAGAAACGATAGAAACCCGCAGAAAATACTGTGTGAAATGGAAACTTACTGATAGCTGAAAGCATTATCAAATAATGCAAAGTGTGAACACACAAGGCATGGGTAACTCTGTGGAGTAAAAGTAACAGCAATGCAGATTCCTTGTGGGCCTCTTCACAAATAAAGCGCAAGACACTGGGTCTCATTCACTTGAAACTGCAGGGATTATATTGAATTTGTGAGCACAGAATTGTTTCTTAAGCACATGAATTTGTTCTTAACCCAGCATTTTTAAACGAGTTATTTGCATAAAGCACATTAAATTCATCTTCATCCACACAGCCTTTTCTTTACTCTCTTTTGTCACTTAAAAGCATGTGGAGAAAGATCCTAGAGCAAGTGTGCCATCCTCAAAACCATTTCAATCACGATCGACACCCAGCTGTACATATATGGTTATACAAAGAACCTCTCGACTTGATAATGCTGCTTTTCATGATATGTGCTGAAATCTGTTTAAGATCGAACATCTATTCATAACGTTTCAACACGATTATAAGGCCACCCAGAGCATGTGATAAATCTTAGTGTGAAGGTTTGCGTTTCACGCACAGATTCGTGCGCGTGCATGTTTTGTGTTTAGTGAATAAGACCCACTGTTGTGTCGCTTTTTTCAAATTGTTTTCATCACAGCGTAAACAATGGGCTACATTTATGTAAGGAAGCTTACCGTTAAATAGGGCTACATATTTACTTTTGCACTTCCGAGAATGGGTTTTGCCATAAAGCTAACAGAATAAATGTAAAATTACAACCACATACATTTAAAAACATTTGAATGAGTTCAGGCTGGTATTTGAAGGCCTCTCTCTCTCAAACACACACATCCACATACACACATAGTTTAGTTGAGGTACAGTGTGGTGTGGCATCAGCAGCCAAACTGTCCGAGCTGTCCAGTGCGCACACACACACACACAATATCAGTTCCTTGTTGTCTTATTGTCGTTGTCTCTTTTTCAGTGTGCAACTCTATATATAACTGGAATCTGTAGAGCCAACAGAAGTTTCTATGTATGTTTTTATTCTTCCAGGGGTTGATTTTCTACACTGGTCCAGTCAGAAGAGCGCAGGATACCACTCCGGTGGGCGGAGCTATCCTACACATAAGAGCAGCTGATTGGTGTTTAGGGTCAATACGACAGCACTTCCGTAGTGGCTGAACATTAAGAGGCAAATCCAATGCAGGAAACACATCGCCACAGGGTTTCTGATTGATATTAATCAATCTTAATAGTTCTCTGGAGTCTGTTTCTCCTTGCAACATTTTATCCCTGTATTCAGTCTCTCTGGAGTCTCTTTCACCTCTTGGGGAGATGTTACTTGCGTGTGTGTAGCGCCTCCTGAAACTTTGTGCTAGTGTAGCGGATATGGAAGCCTTTCTTACTGATTGTGTCATCAGAGTGGAAATGAATCAACACGGCATCGCCGGCAGAGTAAAGCTCCTCACGAGGCTAAACAGAGAGAGAGAGCGAGAGGGGTCAGGTTTATGATAGAAGAAAATCCTTAACAGTATCAGACACGGACACACTGCTCATACCCCAGATCCACAAAAGCGTCCGAGCTTGTGGGCTCCAGTGTCGTAGCCATCGTAAAGTTCAATGTAGTCGTACCCGCAGTCAGCCTCCTCCTCTACCTCAAATGTGGTGAAGGTGAGCTCGATGCCGTAACCCGACTCTGCCGTTATGAGCCACTCACAATCGGTGTGGCCGGGGTAGTTATTATCCCCAAACTGAGCATGAGAATACAGGTTCTTCTGCCGTGCTTCTGCTTTCAGCCTACCGCCACATTCTACGCACAAAGACACATACTGTTGACCATCACTGATTTACTAAAAATCTGTTCGCTTAAACTAATGTTACTGGTAGTAATAGCTGACAAAAAATATATATCCTCTCTTCTCAGTTGACTGTAATGAGCAACAATAACCAGGGTGGGCGTAGTTTAGCTACAAGTCAAATAAGACAAGGCGACACTTTAGGGACTCAACATGCAACGCAGTAATGATCCACTAGAGGGGTCTATTCAACCGTCAGCATGGCATCTGCATTGCTTCTGTAACACTTGAATTACACCTGATCCGATACATGCAAATAATACACTTTAATAGCCTTGTAAATATATAGAAAGAATGTATAAATATACAGAAACCGAAAAGACAGGGTAGTTACCGGTGGAATGAGTGGCCTGAAAGCCTTTTCTCTGCACTGAGGCGTCAGAGATGAAGCGCAGGTACATCTTGTTTCCCGTGGAAATGAGCGGTTCTGGAATCTTACTGCCACACAGACGGCTCAGGATAGGAGTCTTGTCTGAGTCGCCGTCAAAGGCCTCCAGGTGATCATATGCGCATTCTTGGTGCTGCTCAATCTCGAACTCATTAAAAGACTAGAGATACAAAGGCACAACAGAGGAAAAAATATTAGGAGTTACTGTTAAGTTACTGACATTAATTCTAGCCAATCAACTGTAGGAAAAGGAGATCTCTCTTCTTTGACCTCCTCAGATAAACGTTGGACGCATCTGACATATTTAAGAAACAGAAAAACCATGATTGGCTGTGATTGTGACAAGCCAATTTTCATTGCAGTGGCTATTAAAATCTACAGTTAAAAGAGACAACTTTTATAGAGGCCTTCTTTGTTTCATGTACATTAGCAGGACTAAATAAAAAGCGGTTTACATAAACTGAATAACTGTTTTAAATGCAATACAATACTGAAACAAAATCTTTGAAAATCATAATAAAAAAAAATAGTTAATTAATACTTTTAATTAGCATAGACGCAAATAAATTGATCAAAAGTGACAGGAAAAGACTTGCATTGTTGCAAAAATAAAAGGTTCTTCACATTTTTTTACAAACAATATTAAGCAGTACAAATGCACTTAGCAAATTTGGAATGCATATTTAATAAATAAGCAAGAATCAGGATGTGTGAATTCTGTATCCACTGTAGAGCTTTCTGTGGAAATAAGTTCCTTGTGGGACAAAACCAAAAATTAAGGGCGTTGCCAAGATAGCCACTGAGTGAACTGGCTTGCCTTGTTCACAAAACCTCAAACTGGGTTGTGTTAGAGCATCTGCAAAGCCCTGAACTGCCACACGAGTTTAAATGACATGTTTTAAAGTTGTACCTTTAGTGTTTACAACATTATCATTATGTAAAAAGCCAGCTGTTACGGCAGAGAGAGAACAATAAAAGCATGAGCGTGGCGATAAAGTTACTCTACAAAAGTAAAATGAGTGCTTCAAACGTTAATGCCAAAATGATATATTAATTCTAATGGAATCAATCCCCAAAACACATCTACCTCACCCAAACAAACAATAAAATTCTCCTTTTTTTGACTTCGCTTGCTTTCTGACAAGGGCCATTTAGAATGAGGTCTTAACAGAGGACTCAGAAGTCAGATCCAGATAGCAGTGGGAGACACTTGTGAGGTCACCCTCTAAACCCCTGCCATGGCTGTCTGCTAACTTGTTTTTTAATAGGTTCAAATTTGTTATGTATATGAGCAAACAGGCACTGCTCAAGCTTTATCAATGCACTTCACTCAGTGTCTTGCTTTTTCTTGTATCTTCTTCATGTTTGTGAGACATAGTTTTAAAGGAGAGAGGGGTTTGGATGCATGCGTAAATGTGTGTTTGTTAGCTTGAGAGGAGATTATACGTGTGTTTATGTGAGATTATCTGCCTTTAAACAGGAGAGTAGGATTACATGTGTGTTTGTGTCTGCTCGTGTGCTGCTTGTTTGAAGTGTGTGTAAAGTTTAAGGAGATGTTTGTGTGTAATGTAAACTTTCTTTAACAAAACTTTTCTATAAAGACTCACAATCTTGACGCGGTGACCTGGGGTTGCGGTGATGTCCCATGTGCACTCCTTCCTGCTGGGGTATTTGTCAGGCCAGTTTGGACTGCTGATCGTTCCACTTGTGCTGTGAATCTTGTGCTCACACTCAGCTGATAAACAAGCATGGGGTGAAGAGGGTAAAGATCGTTAGAAATAGTAATGCAGCACAATAATAACACGTGAGTGGTACAGTTTAGATAACAGGGACTTATGAGTACATCCAGGAAAATGTTCATTTTTGCTTTTTGAGACATTTTATGTAAAGGTAATATAACACAAAATATAGTGTAATAAAAGTTAGACGAAAATAATAAAACTAGCTAGATTTATGATGCTAATAACTGTGGAAACGTCATCGCAATCTGTGATAAGGATCCACTGTAGGTCACAATGCTGACACGTCTGTCCAAATGAAGAGTAGCAACTCATACTTTGAACTTTGCCCCGGTTGTGAGGTGTGCACCTCACTGAAAGACCATTACAGAATGCTTAACCTTTTGGTGTGTTTACCTGGGCTGATGAGTTTACCTGAGACTCACCTTTCTAATAAGCTAGAGTAGTTCTCTTTGATAAAAGACTAGCTTCCTTTAACGTATCCTCAGTTGTCTTACTAGAAAATGTTCAAAATATTCTTTTCGAATTTATGGCCAAATGTGTGTTTGCAGGTGTGTGTACTGTATGTGTGTGTGTGTGTGTGTGTGTGTGTGTGTGTGTGTGTGTGTGTGTGTGTGTGTGCGTGCGTTCAAAATGCCAAGTGATTACAGCTAGATCCATGCTGTCAGTAAACCTGCTATGACCCTGAGAAACCAGGTTAGACAAACATTTTCACCAAAACCCTGCTGAGTGTGTATGCATGTGAGAATGGGTGTGCAACTTTCTTGCTAAGTGTTATCTAATATGAATGACTGAGAACAATCTGACCTGCTGTTGCTTTCCACATAAAGAACAGACCAAAGTCTGAGACCACTATGGGAAAATGCTTGTATTTTGCATTAAGCATTATATTAATTGTGAAAAGCAGAATTGATTCATGTGCAAGACTTTATTTGATTGAGCACAGTTGTCTTTAAACATGTAGTTTTTTATGTAACTTATTAATTTAATTTATCTTCAATTAATTAATTATTACTTTTACACGGTTTTTATTGTATAGCGTTTTATTTTTATGCACCATTTTATTATAATTATTTTTATTATTTGTTTTTTCCTTGCCTTATGTTTTAATGACAGTATAGGTGAAACTATATGAACTCTACAAGTTTGTGTTTACCCTGATCTTATCCAGCATGATATAAGAATGTTCCAGGATCATGTGCTTTAATAGTAGCATTTGTTCCACATGGTCAACTGCACAAATTTGCTTATATGATTAGTGGCCTAGATCTTCTGAACTGTAAATAATATTTCTTGACTTTATATCATTGTTTTATTTTATTTTTTATTGTTTTTATTTAATTACATTTTAAAATGTGTATTTATTTCCAGGTTTGAATTTTCAATGTTGTATCAGACTTTCAGGCCTCACTGTATCACGTACAGTATTGCCGCTATCACAATACACACGCACACACAAACACACATGAGCGCTAAGTCTGGTTAAGCCTCTATTCTTCACTCTCAAATTCAGGTCAGTGTGCATTAGTGAACAAAGGTATTTTCAGTGTTCTGCCTCTGGTGTTCACACATACACACGTTTCTCAGATACTATGACTGCTTCAAATGCTATTGGTTTTACAGTATGTGTTTGAATGTGAATACTTAAGGTGACTTGAATAGCGTTATTTGTGTGTGTTTTTAGGTCATATATCCTCTAAGTGTGTTATATCAGCCCATAGGCTATCTGTGTTGCTCCCCCTCTCTTTACTTTCACTGGCCTACTCATTTTACTGTACCATCATTTAAGGCACAAAACACCAGACAGATTACTGGCACTCTTGTATAAATACACTAGTAATACAGGCAACTAGTAAAATTGGTCTATTGTTTGTTACTACAGAGAGACTTTTACACATCTTGCGCGCACACATGTACATGCACAAAGGAAAATGAAAACAGAAGCAGGTTTAAGACTTTGAAGCTTTGTGAAACTCCAGATGTTTAAAATCAGAATCAGCGAGCTAGTCTTGAAGAGACAGTAAAGACTGAGTGAGTGTGTTATGTGTGTGTGTGTGTGTGTGTGTGTGTATTCCAGGATGCCGCTGGTTTAACTCCTTGACCCTGACTCTGGAGCTTAAAGGGTAATATCTCTATCCTCCTCTCCTCAGGTCTAGCTGTTTTTCTTTTCAAAGAGAAACACACACACTGCTTTAAAGTTTCCAAAGCCCACAAAAATGTTAAAAGGCCTGCAGGGCAGAGCTGCACTGGAGGTTGACAGTGCTTGTATGAAAGGCAAGGTTTAGTGGGAGACACTGTTTAACTATAACAGACCATCTAAATGCTTCAACATGTGCAGAGATCTGTAGGACAACTGTTTTACGGTTTACTTTAACGCTTTACGTTCAGTCACCTCATTCATTGTATCACAAATGCAGCTTTAACTAACAAGACCACAAAGACAGTTTTATCATAAACATTTGACTAAATGTTTTTCAAATTTAGTCTGTTTTCCTTTTATCTGACCTCACTTTGACTCTATAAATGGGGTTGTTTTTTTGCTTGTATGCCTTTAAGATCCCTGTGTAAACGGCCTCTTTGGACGTGAATTGGTCAACTATGCACTATAGGTTTGTTATTGGCTCCATTGTATATAATACCGGCTCTATTCTTCATAACAAAATTTAGTCTAAGCCTGCATTAAATTGTGACAAGTATACATTGAAATCTTAAGGTCTGATTGAAATTCAGCACAAAAATGACATTACTCTGCATCTTAAATGCTGAGAAGAAAGTTGCATTAGATTTTTTTGTTGTTGCTGTTGTTGTTTGTGGGTTTTTGCTGTTCCTCAGCAGAATGTAGTATAAATCAACATGCTTACACATGCTAGAAGTGCCACCACCAGATGACTACCCTCACTTATCCTTTTCTAGCCACTATTAGTCTTTTGCGAGTACCTGTACATACCTTCCTTGCAGTCATGTTTGTTCTCATGCAGAATAAAGCCGTTGCGGCACTGGCACACGTAGCTGCCAATGGTGTTGATACACTCATGCTGGCATCCCCCATTATCCTTTGAACATTCATCTTTATCTGTAACAAAAAAAGAAGAAAGCAATGAACGGTTAGGTCATCTGAAACAGAAGGAAGATATAAGATTCGACTAAATCCTTTCATTGAATTTTGAAATATGCTTAAGAGATGTTAATGTGCTCTTCGATGTAATAAAAAATTCTTACATCTGGAGTCAGATTTTGTTTTTGTTCGATTTAATTTTTTCTGTTAAGTGCAATTACAGCGAGTGATTGAGGTCACATGCCTGTATCAGTTCATTAGCCAAAAAAAGAAGGCGGAAAATCTTGAAAAGAACAGTGAGAAAAGACGAAAAATGATTCAAAGATTTCTTTTTTTTATCTGTGATATTTCACCATAAAAACCTGCATCTTCTTCTGCAACCAGCCACAATCCATTTAACCACATGCTAAATAAACTGAAACAGATAAATAGCCAATTTAAATAAAGCCATTGGAATTGGCATTTATAGCACACCTTCATTTTATGTAAATTAGGCTCATTATAGATGCATTTATTATAGATGTACCATTATCTGATTTGTATAATTCCTGCAGTTAATTAGACAACAAAAACACTCTTGCAAATAACTCAAGATTTCATTTGACACAACTGCCCCCTTTTCCCCTTTAAAAACAAAGAAGGCAGGAGGAAATCATACTGTATAATGTTGGGAGAAGCGCTAAATAATTAAGAAAAAGTTATGAAATATTTAGTCTGTGTGCTTGATAAGTGTGAATTGTCATTTAATGGTTTAAAGTTCAGAAGCAGTCAAACGACTCCTTATAATGTTGTTGTTTTTTTTTCATTGCGCATCTGTACGCCTCCAGTGTCCCATGAGTCAGAAGCCTCATGAAAGCTGTTATTTCCATGTAAGTCTCAGGTTTAGCTAATTATCACACTTCAACCACTGCTCAAAACCAGCATATTTATCATACAAACCCAATGAATGACAGATGGAGAGAGTTAAAGAGACCCAAGTCTTTGTGGGTCACCACACATTTTTCATAATTAATGCTGTTTTCAAAGCATGTATTTAACGATATCCCACTGTTAGTGTGAAGATGTTACGTTGAAGAGCACCCTATTCTTATAATGAACTGCCACAGCTGAAGAGAAGAATTAAATGTATCCTTTTAAAAATCAACCCTACTCCAAAAAAATTATTGTAAAAGTCCAGCGTATCAAAACCTTGCTTTCTTACTGTGCATATACAAGAAATGAATCAGCTCTTTCACTGTTTCCAGTTCAGTGCTCTTATTCGGCTCAGTACACATTCATACAGATTAGGAGTGTGTGGGAGAGCTCTGGGGACCTCCCTAAGTCTTCCGGCACCGGGCCAGCAAAAATCCAACCTCAGGGACTTCCAGACAATGAGAGAGTGACGCTATTATAACTCATTGACAGTTGAGCTTATTCTTTCTCTCACCCAGATACAGCGTTACTCATTCACCATGCGTGTGTGTGCTAAATGTTCATTTGATCGTTTCATTTATGCAGGACAGATACACCCAGAAGATCCAAATATAAACAGATGAATCATGAAACTGCTGATCCTGCTTGTGCTTCAGCTTAAGCACTATAAGATCCTTGTGATCAAAAAAACTAGCTATCAAGGAAAATGTTTGCGTCTTTCGGGTTTACACTGATTAGATTAACTGATATGTCTTTGAATACGTGGGTTTCTGGAAAGATGCTGTGCTGTTATGAGGACAAAAGCACCTTTATATTTCAAATGTAATATTAATCCTATTATTATTCAAAATAATACATGAAATGTTGCTATCCCCTTGTCAAAGAGATGATTTAGTTTTAATTGCAGTCGTGTTGTTTATCTGGTTCATCTTCTGAAATCAGAAAATCTTTTTCTCTTTGTACCTTTGCCAACCTATTTGAGTCTTTTCATATTTTCTGCATCTCATGGGTGTGAGATTATGAAATAATAATAAAAAAAGGGATTCACTGTATGGGGGAGGCAACTGATGTGCTTGTTTCATGATGTTAACTGGAATATTTACTTTGGATCTATTATCAGCATATATTAAAAACATACACAAACTAATATATCTTTTCATTTCTCTTGTAGAGTCTATAACGCATGACATTATAATACTGTTATATGAATCTTCTACATATATCACATTGTTAGCTCTTTAGACAAAACTGAATCATGTTAAGAGTAGAATAAAAATGGTTGCAAATAATACTTAACCATTTGCAATCTTATTATCATGCAAGTTCAACAAATGGGACATTTGTTGCCACAGAGACAGAGCCCAGTTTCCAAGAAGATGAATGGATTCGTAAAGGCACCTTAGATGTGAGGGCAAATCCATTGCAAAAAAAAATCGATCAGGGGAGAGAAGGCTGTACCTGAAACGCGCCTTGACATGACCTGCTGGCCAATCAAATCTGGCACATCATTATCAACGTCCTGGCAGGACAAAAATATAAAGAGGTGCTCTTTGCAGTGAGCAGGCCTGTCTGTGGAAGAGAATGCCCTGATTCACACACATTTAAAGTTTCAGTGCACTTTTCATTTTACAAATTACACAGTCAACGAGTTTACAAACACTTCCAGATGTTATTTAACCCAAAACATCTATGTTTCACATTTACAAGTGACAATCACACAACCAGACAGATTAAAATCATAACTGTGCTTAAATCCAGATTCCTGTGTTTAGATTAACGTCTTTGTAGGGCCTGAATATTTCTGACCAAACCCACAGAACTTCTCATTACATAGTCGCGTGAGAAAGAAAGGGGGTGTTTCACCTCTGTAAATGTTTGAAAAGCTTTTTGAAATTTCCATTATGAAATTCATATATACAAATGAATTTGGGTGGAGGTGTCAAAACATAACTAAAGACCTCCAAATCTCCATTTCAAATGAAAAGCGCTGGCACGGTGGTCTTACCGGAGAAGAAATGAGCCTTGAAGCCTTTCTTGGAGACTGTGTTGTCAGATTTGAACTCGATTCGCATATTGTTGTACTGGGAGGTGATAACCTCAGGAACCTCCGTACCACAGTATTTCCCATGAAGCTTCGAGTCAGATGACAAACCGCTCCGCAATTCAACATAGTCATACTTGCACACCTGCACAAATAAAATATGTTAAACATCCATCTTTCTGTCTTTCCATTTCTTTCCAACAGTAACTCTCCCAAAATTTTACATGCACACACAGATTCTCACCTCGTTTCCCTCTAGTTCAAAGGTTTCAAACTGCATGGAGATGCGGTACTGAGTGGGAGCCACCACTTGCCACACACAGTTCTTATTAGGAGGGTATTCCTTAGGCCAACCGGGGGTAGTAATTGTGCCGTTCAACTTAGTCAGCAAGCCACCACATGCAGCTGAAAGAGAAAAAGAATGGGAACCATTATTATTTATTCAGCTTTTTCTCTTGTCATCTTAATTTCAGTTACTTTTTTTGTAAATTTGCATGTCATATTATTTGTTTTTTGTTTTATGTTATTTAATTTAGTTAGTGCTGGTTATGTATCTACATAATGTTTAAAATTTTTAACTACGTTTTGGTTATAGTTATTTTAGTCACAATAAACTATATTGAAATAAGAAATGCTGCCTTGGAAACTATATATATATTAGGGCTGTCAATCAATTAAAATATTTCATCTTTTAATCTTACAACTATAAAAACACAAAATTCTATGGCAGTATACAGACTAATAAGCATTCAAATAAAACCCCATCTTACTTTATTAACAACAGAAATCATATGGTTTCTGGGCAGAGCGAGTGTCGACTAAGTGCTGTTTGTTCTTGTTGTTTTCCTGTTGACTGCGGATGTTTTCCTGAACCATTCAATATGGCTTGAGTATCCGCTGAGCATGATTGAGTCAGGCAGACGGAAGCACCTGTGTGCAGTGTATTCACACACAAACATTCTCTTACCTTCACAGCTCTTCTTGTCAGGGGCCAGTTCGTATCCAGGATCACAGGCACATTTGAAGCTTCCTAATGTGTTAACACATCTCTGTTCGCAGCCCCCATTATCTGGCTTCAGACATTCATCTTCCTCTGTTTTAATAACACAGACACAGAGTAACATCAGATGAATGGGCGAGAGCCAACTCATCAGCATCTGATAGCACTATTTTGTTACGTGTGTGTATACCTTTGAAGAAGTTGGCAGCAAAGCCTGCTTTATTAACCGTCCCATCAGAGACAAATTTCATCCAGAGGGTGTTAGAGGTGGAACGGATATCTTCAGGTTTATCATAGCCACAGAATCGACCAATTAGAGGGCTGTTCTCAGTTAGTCCATCTCTAACTTCTAGGTAGTCATATGCACAGCTGTCGTGCCTCTCGATCTGCACAAACACAGGCACAATACAATACGTGTTAATGGCATTAGCATGTCTATGGCACCTTAGGTGTTAGTTCATAGGAAACAATCCAATAAAAACAGGATCTCAGGCGTCTCTGTGTATATTATATGCCAGGCTCTCAGGTCTGGTACACGTCCTGCTCTTTATAGACTGCATGCGTGCAAAAGAAAGTGTGAATATGTGTATGCAAAGGCAGAGAGCGTGTTTTCATTCGCTCTGAACAATTCAACACCTTTGACCTACTGACACACACAATGGCCTGCATACATACTTACGGTATGACTTAAGACAAATAATCAAACGTGCCTTTCTTTTGGCCTCACGTACCTGCAATCTTGTAGGAAATTCAAGCTGACAAAGATGTGTGTTTATATAGGCATGTATATCATAAACATTAACATATGTTTAACTTTATACAGCGCACACATAAATAGCTACAAAAAGGAAGGAGGAAGGCTAAAGTGAAAACAGAACTTAACTGGAAATAAATAAAGAGAACACAGCCAAAAGAGAGGAGACAACCTCACCTCAAAAACCTGAAAGCTCAAGCCCACGCTGTAGCCCTCGGACACTGTGATCCTCCACACACATTCCTTAGATGGACGATAGTCATCTGGATAATTTGGAGACTGGATCTGCCCAGAGTCCTTACTGATCTCCCCTCCACATATTGCTGCCAGACACATAGTAAAGAAAGAGGGAGAATTAGGCTAATAATAAACAGGGCAACTTTTTTAGAGCAATGATCCTTTTCACACTGTGAATGGGTAACAATCTCTATCTGGATATTTTAGATCGGTTGTTGATCCCTGTGTTTCACCTGGTTGCCCACTGACAACAACATTTGCAAAAGCTGCCCAGTGTATCATCAGCATATGACTTTTACTCTGTCATTAACAATATTTATGCAATTTTTCAATGCATGTCTTAAAACCATAGTATTTATTAAAATAATATTGAATTATAATTGATTAAATCCACATTGTGCTGCTTATGCTGGTTTTCACCCACCATAAATCAGAAAATTAGTTTTTTTACATTCTGCAAAAAGACCAGGTGTTATGGGTACAAACTTTCCCTACATGCCTACACTTACATACTTAGTGTGATTCACTGTCCACATTATTTTTTATCAAAATTTCTATGGAGATTGCAATAATTTTATCTTTTGTTATCTTTTGGCCAAGATGACCATATAGTGAAAATCTTATATTGTGACAGCCCTAACACACACACACACACACACCTTCATAAACTGCAGCGAATCCCTTTCCAACCCAGTTGCTGCTACTGCGGAATTCAATCCACATCCGGCTGTCGGTAGAGACTAACACTTCTGGAATTTTATCACCACAAAATCGACCTGCACGAATACACACACACACACAATAAATAAAATTGCCCCATAAGCATGCATTATAATGGTAATACATATTATTGCTTAATATATTCCATATTATTCCTAGTGAGAGTCCACCAGCATATATGTACCCAGCAATGGTGCTTTCCTCCAGTATCCGTCACGAACCTCAATGTAATCATACCAGCACAAGCTGCTCTTGTAGAGGTCCATAGTGGTGAAGTTTAACACTATCTGTAACGGTCAGCACACATGCAGCTGTCATATACATCAAACTTCACACATTAGATCAGCGTTTCTTTATCTACAACCTCACAGTCAAGACAATTACAGGAAGAAACAGATTAAAAATTGCAGATACAAATAAATGTGGAACAGTTCAGTACAATGCATCTTTGTAAAGTTACACAATTAATACACAGAAGTGTCTTACCTTCTCCCCAGGTGTGACGGAGATCCTCCATACACAGTGTGTATATGATGGGTATCCATTAGGATATCCTGGAGATGAGAAATTCCCCACCGAGTCCTGCAGTGTTTCACCACACGCTGGATAGAGACCAACACAATAACATAATTAATGAGTGTATGTAAAAAATTCCATTTATGCGTGATAGTAACCTCTTTGAAAGATTCAGTGCATGATTTGCAAACTGATTATTTGACAAATTCATTCAAAGAACCAACTCAACAGTCAACAGTCATGCAGCCGGGAAAACAACAGAATGGAAAGATGTTCACTTCTCGGCTAAAAATTATTGCGTCGTAGCACCGTATAGTCAGCAGTGGCTGAGCGCCACCGCTAAATAGCAGTGCAGGAAACAGATACACACACACACAATGAAATAACAAAGACCTATTGACTGTTCTAATGAGATCTCAGGAGCCAAAGAGTACAGGATAGGAGAGCAGATTCCCTGTTCAAGAGAAGCCAAATCATCTGCTAACATTTGCCAAATGTTCCTCCCAATTAGCGATGTAGCGGTTGGCCAAACATTTGTCTTAGAGGCCTCTATTTTTCATCACGGCACATTGGACAGTGATTGCTTTAGAGGTGCTTTTGGGTGTCAGTTTCTAGGAAATATAAAGAAGTATTCACAAGTCACACAACAATCCGATGCAGAGTTGTGCGGCAGTTATCTTTGACTTGGGTGGAGAGAGTCACCCCTATTTCAGACTAATCTTTGACTCACAACCTGTATGTAGCAACAGAGACAGGAACTCTGGACTTACAACAGCAGTTCACAAAATTTGCACTGAAAATTACATGATTTTTTTTATTTATAAATAATTTATCCTGTCAATTTAGTTTTGTTTTTTGCCTAAAACATAAAAGCAGATGTTAGACATGATATCCAAACTGCATTTTCCATACAAAGACAGTAAATTGTGATTTATATAGTCAGGAACCAAAAATGACCAAATAAGTAATTTGGGTTACTTTTATAAAACTTTTAATATCCTTTTGTCTTTGATCATTTTCTCTCCGCCTACCTTAAGGGGAAAAGCAGACCTTTTTATGTGCTTCACAGAAAAATTGCTGGAGCCTACAAAGTCTGGGTACACTACTCCTTTTTGGCAAAATGTCCAACAGACGTGGGCTTTCGGTCCACAAATTTTGTCACAGACAGTGAATATTGTGGAAGAGAGAGTGCTTTGTCTTTGTATGTGAAGTAGGCCATGCGTCACACATTTACACACACACACACACCCTTACTAGTACTGCATAAACTCAAAACAATACAGCAGTAAAATAACACACTTATATGCCACTCACATGGACACACACACATAAGCAGTAGAGCGAGAGGGTCTTATCATGCTCTTTGTCCCCTAAAATGTCAGGGTGGCCCTCTTTTCTTCCCTGAGTGAAAAGCACATCCATCCATCCATCCATCCACTGACCCATTTGTCCTATGTAGGGTTGCGATTTAGTGTCTCCAATGCATCTACTCCAAATGTCTTTGGATTTTGGGAGAAAACAGAACATTCGGGGGGAACCCAAGCCAACATGGAAAGAACATTTAAACTACACACAGGAAGGTCTTCTGGTTCAGCTGGGACTTAAACCAGGGATCTTTTTGCTGTAAGGTGACAGTCCTACCCACTGAGCCACTGTAAGAAGCTCACGAGCTTCATAAAACTGAGAAAAACAAATGATCTCATGCAAGCTGACACTATATTGGCTAGAAACAATTATCTGCACATAAAGTGAGGTCATCTTCCTGTAGTTAACACCCTTGGTTTCCTTCATTTAAATTTTCCCTCTCTCTCTTATACACACTCACACACACACACTTTGGTCCTACCTGGACATCTGTATAGCTTCTTGGCTTGGGATATATCTCCTTTGCTGAGTCTAGTTCTCTGACCAATGGCAGGCCTGATGCCATTCTCATCACGAGAGGGAAGAATTGTGTCCAGAAACATTCCTCTATGAAAGAAAAAAGACAAAAAGGAGAACATATATATATTTGTAGAGAAAGTTCTGAATGAAATTACTGGGTGTGAAATGTGACACACTTACCTGGAGAAAGTGTTTCTGGCATAATGCATGATGCTGTCAAAATCATATGGCTCACCAAGAGAGTTTACATCCCCTGGTTCCATTTTAATGAAGTTATACTCCTGACCTGAGTGTGCACAAATACACTCATTAAAACAGACAGGCTATTTTTACAAAGCAAGCATATAGAATTGATTTACTAATAGCTCTTACTCTCGAATTGTCCTGTTCATACAACAGCAGCTCAAATATTATCTGCATGAACAAATAACGTCTTATAATTTCTGTCTTTTCTTAAAGTTCACGATTTTACCATGGTTTTTCACTCACTGACAGATTTTGATAAATCACTGACAAATACTCGAAATCAGAGGATCAGGGAATGATCAAAGATGCGATCTGAGGCAATCGACAATGCGTCACAGACGCCCATTAATTATTTGTCATGATAAATATCTGGAATCACAATCCTGCTATGTGAAAGGTGTTCTGACTGAAACGTACATCGGTGATAACCTACAGTCAATGAGAGAGCAAGATACAGGGCAGCAGGAAGTTCAGGGTGGAATTATATGAATAGTTTATGGCCCAGTGTTGCCAGGTTGTTTTTTATGTCAACACATTTCGTTTTGAAAACCTGGCAAACCTGGATCAGGCAGTGTTGTCTGCGATTTTTCCTTTTGGGAAGTCATGAAGTGTGTAACCTGATGCATCGTGTATTCTACCCCAGACGGTCATGCAGTGTGAAAACAGTGACCTGACCTTTTTGAAAACCACGCCATATGAACTCGGCATAACTCATGAAAATGTAGGGAAAACAATTGCCTATTGGTTATCAATGATGTTCATTAAAAATGTTTGGCACAATGCTGTATTTATGAATCAAGACTGAATCCATATTCTACAGCTGTGTAAATGCACTAATATTGAACCAGACGTGCAAAGACTTGCAGTACCTGGCTGAATGTTGTCCCGAATGATGGTCACATGATCGTCACGGTCAGGTCGTGTGTGCTCATGCCAAAAGCCTATTACATGTCCAAGTTCGTGAACCACAATGCCAAACTTGTCACAGTTCTTCCCAATGGATATTGCCTGGGGACCATTGCCACGACGACCGACGTAAGAGCAGCACCTTGAGAACCAATAAATAAAATGTTAAAAGTCTGTAATTACTAAAACATCAGCATCTTGTTGGCTCACCCCACTCTTGATTAACTCACCTTTTGATTATATCACAGAAGTGTCAATATTTGTAATGAGGGGGTAATGGGCAGTGAGCTGAACTACTGTTTAGCTGTTTGGGGTAACATAGTTTAGTGTGGGGTGAACAGGGGACAGTGTGAAATGATGAGAGCTGATTAACAGTAATTAGGGTGACTTGGGGTTAGCTTTCAGATTTTTCCCTAACAACAAATAAGCACACAATGTTCACGTGCAATAAATCTCAGGAGAGACAAAGATGAAAGAGAAAGAAACAGGTGGGTCCCAAAATAAGTGCCAAAAGACAGTTCTGCTTAAGAACCCAGATTTTAAGTCGGCCACTTTCACATCAAATTTGTTTTTTGTTTTTTTCCTTGCTGTCCATGACCCTCAGAACAGACATGTGGCCTATTTGTAGCATTCATGACTCACACTTCTAAAGTATTGATGCAATATTGTGAGAAAAACATGATTGTGCGGCAAAGCACTATTCAAGTTGGACAGTGTTGTGTGTGTGTGTTGCATTAATCAGGTGAGAATATTTGGCACATTAAGGTGAATTGTTTCACTAGCTGGTGTTTGTATAAGCCCGCAAATCCGATTATTATTAACAGAAATATTGCCAGCAGCCTCACAAATCTGCTGACTCTAAAGTTTGTGCTCTGGTCAGCTATGTTTCCATATGCAGATCGCTTATTGTATTTGATGCGCTGCTCGTTTTGATTTTCTCAGTTGTTTTTTTGAATAACAATAGCATGTAACAATAGGGCCAAAGTAAGGTCAAACCTGTGAAGTCAGAGTTCGAGGAATCCAGGTGGAATCTCAATAGTCCACCATTAAGCATGTCTCAGACACTCACAGACCCACAAACAAAGCAGTAATCTCGATTCCACTCGCTCACTATTTATAACTTGGATTAGAACACCTTAATCCCTCATTTCATAGACATTGATAGTGAGACACACATGAACAGAGAGATATACAAACAAATAAAAGGATAGACTCAAAATAAAACACATGCACCAATCTACATCATAAAAAGAAAGAATAGCATTAAGCCAAAAGAAAAATTTCCTGTAAAGCTGCTTTGGAACCTTTTGTATTATAAATTCAGTTGAACTGAAATGAATTAGTAACAGATATCCTTATAATTAATGCATACTTGTGCAAAAGAATCAGACAACCAGATACTTTCTCACAATACTAACATACACACATGGACCCAAGCTATGTGCCAAATGTTTAAAAAGCACAGAGAGTCGAGTAGAAGGTAACACTGCAAGCATGCATTGGTCTGTCAGCAGGTTTACATCTGAGTGACGTCTGCTGATTATGACAGATATGACCGCACTGAGATGGATAATATTATGTAATACTCTCCCTACCTCTCTCCCCTCCACTCTAATCTAGCCCTGTCCTTCTGTCAATGGTCATTCTGCCTATTTCTCTGTAATCTGTCTGGATCTGACTCATTATTTCACCTCACCTTCCATCAGCATCATTCCCACAGAAATATTTAACATCCTCAGTTTCCTCTTCATTCCAGTTTTAATAACATTCATGAACTGATAAAACTTTTATTAGAAATTAAAAACCTCCTTATCAGGTGTTGTGTCGTACTGAACAATGTTATATGTGATCAAATAATCAATTAAAAGCCAAGTTTTCAGATACGAACAATCACTAACAATGTTTATCTAGACTTATGTGATTTCCGTCTTCCCTTCTTCCTCTCTCTTCCTTGTTAACACACTGTTAGGATTCCATTCCCAAGAACAATGGGCGGTTTGCTCACCGTGGTAACAGGGAAGGAAGGAAAGCCAAACCGACTGTAGTCATCTCAGTCGATTCTCGCTCCCTCAATCTCGCATACATACATACCTTTGTTTTATACACACTTCACAGGATACACTCGTAACAATGAAAGCTGGGTATCTGAGTGTGTTCCTTAATGACCACAGTGTTTCATTCAACCTTTCTTACCTCCAATGCATCTAAACTACTAATGGAGGCCAGAGATAGAGAATCTCTAATTTAGATTTAGCCAACGCTGAAGCGTGTAATGTATTTTATAATCATTCACAATAAGATCTATAACATGCATTTAGAAAATAGATAAGATTAATATTTATTTCATGCTGGCTTCAATTCAATGATTCCATTTTCATATATTGTAAATGTAAACTGATTCATTATAACTTCTGATCAATAAACAAATGTATATAGTGGAGTCAAGACGGTACTAAGTTTAATTACTTGGGATGTAAACTCCAACGCCAACTTTAAGGACCATTACTGAGTAGCTTGGTGTCAGAAGCACAAGTGTTGTGATGGATGAAACAGTATCAACGAGCGCATTGCTATTCTAAAATGTTATGTAATTAAAGAGAACACACAAACACAAACCCGCAGGGTCTGTAGGTGAAGACGATGTAGCTCTCTCGTCAGTTTTCTCGATGAAGGTCACACATGTCTGTTTCTCCCAGTGTCTCATTGCTTGTTTTAACATGGCCCTCTGACTTCCTGAAAAACACATGCAGAAATTGTTATGTGTAATTCTCACACATTCATATACTGATATTAAGCACACAGACACTCTGGTGCCCTTACCAGTGAAGTTGCCTCCTATGACGTAAGGGATGACGCCACCTGGCCAGATCTTCTCAGCTCGGGATGTGGCAGCACGTGGCACTCGAGACTTCACACCTCTGCCGCTGTTTACACTCTTCCCTCCAGCTTTGGAGCTCGACACATCTTTACTGCTGTTCACTGGCCACGACTCTACACAGAAAAAGTAGAATGATAGAAAACATCTTATGGAGGAGGCATTAAATGTTACAAGAATGCATTTTTGCATTCTTCCATTTCATTTGTACTTTTCTCTTTTCTCGTTTTTGAGAGCCTTTTGGGAGAGTATGCACGCATACATATGCACAATAACCAATTGTAATTAACGTTGATGATTTTGCTTCACATTTTTACAAACACAGGTTCTTCATTCCTCAAACTGAATCAAAATGCAAACACCATTTGGGTTACTTGAAGCTTTGCTAATAGTGCTGTGGAGTTAACAGCACTTTAAGAAAAAAAGCTTAAAAATAATCCAGTGTTTTGAACTTACCAAAACCTAACCGTCGTATTCTGTCCAGCAACAGATATAATGAACCTCTCTTCTTACTGGTATCATGCTCTCCTAGACCACCTGAGAGCGAGAAACATACAAAGAAGTTATTTTGAGAATGCTGTGAAAGGGATATTTTAATTTTATTAGAACACTGTGTTTTTGTTACGTTTGAGTAAACTTTCCTTAAAGGGACAGTTCACCCAAAAATGAAAATTCCCATTAACTGCTCCAAACCAGTAAGACCTTCCTTCATCCTGTTCAGAACACAAATGAATTTATTACTGATGAAATCTGAGAGCTCTCTGACCATGCATAGACAGCAATGTGACTTATATGTGGCTTTATTAAACTGTGGTTGAACCACTGATGTTACAGACTATTTTGTCAATGTCTTTACTGCATTTCTGAACCTGGGAACATTTCAGTTATGTTGCTGTCTATGCAAGGTCAGAGAGCTCTCATATTTAATCAAAAATATCTTCTTTTTTGTTCCGAAGATGAACAAAGGTCTACGAGTTTGAAGTGATGTGAGAGTGAGTAATTAATGACAGAATTAAATTTTTTTGAGTAAACTATCCCTTTAAATCAAGTTTAACTGGTGTCATTTTAATGTTACAAGAACACAGCCAGTGAGTCAAGAAACTTTCATCACCGGCTCTATGCCATTATCACACCTATTTCATCTGTCCTCACTTCTTCTCATTCCCCCATTCGCCTCTTCTCCCTCATTCGACATCTCACCTACTCTTGTCTTTCATTCCCAGGGTTCTCACTGTACATCTCTATTCACACATGTCAATTCCTCTACTATATTACTTTTGCACTTACACTGACTCTCTCTTTCTCTGGAATTTCTCTGATGGGGACAGGAAAATGAGGAACAAACAATACTCTGAATCCGAGACACAGGAAAAGTCTGAGCTTTGGGCTTGATGCACGCGCACACACATCTCATGCACATAACAGTGTCAGGTATACAGTACAAGTGTGTGCTGTTGTCTCCATAACAGTGTCCTGATGAATCTGGAAATATCCAAGAGAGACCTGTCCTGACTGGTTTGAACACGCATCAGTTCTCTTGCTATTCCTGGTCCTGATGCAGCTTGCCCTTCTGCCCCGGTGGCATATCCTGTAACAACCCCAGGCAGAACGGAAACACAAAGCTGAATCCTTATCGTCTTTTTGGCCTCACTTCCATCTTTGTGATGCAAAGGTGATGTTGCTGACAATGCTGCTACCCGGCAAGGTAAAGTTCTCTTACTTGGCTGCTAGTCTGCGAGTAGCCATTACTCATAGCAGCGGTTGTATCCTGTTTTAGACACTGAGAGTTTACCTGAACAATGTGGCACTGGGAAATACACACGCACGCACATTTTGACTTCGGTCAGTTTAGATATCAGCGTGGAAGGATTTTGTTAACAATGTTTATTCTAACTCACAAAGAAACAAACATTTGCACACACACATATGCTTGTGCACTTTTCCCACTGCATAAGGAGTAAAAGACAAAGACCTTGCTATGCAAACACACACACACACAGTTGTTTGCTGATGGTGCAGCGGAGTCGAGACAGGAGCATTTATCAAGTCTAATCACCTGAAGCTATAAACTCCCAATATCCCCACGCATTCTTCAACTTCAATACAACTTTAATACGTTTAAATCATCCACAGCACACAACAGTCATGGACATTCATTGCATCCTTACGACAACTCAGCATTTCAGACTGATCAAGACTGAGATCAATTATCTTAACTACAAAATCCACAGAGACTACTGTATGTGTGTGTGCGTTTCTGTGTGTCACCCTGCAGTCGAAACTGCGCAGAGGCCAGCACTAGATCGGAGCATTTAACGCCTAGAGGAAGGTCTGACTTCAAACATGACATCGGGACGAAAAAAGCACATGGCCAGCTTCAAGGACTGAGCGAAACAGAAGCTCAAACCTTGAACCTCACTGTAGAAAGAGTCATTGTTGTTGTTCTGCACCAGAAACAACCCTCAACCCTCAGCAGCTGCCGACTGCAGCTTTAACCTCGTCTGCTGCACATCTGCTACTGAACTCAGCTGAAAAAACATGTGCATTAAAACCTCAAACCAAACTGAGGACCTTTCATTTTTAAATCCAGATTATGTGACAGATTTATAATGTCTAAAGTGTGATGTAGGATCGAGACAGAAAAAAAACGACTAGACTGGCTAGGACTAGCATTAAACATTTAGCAGCTGTTTGACTTTTTAAAGGCCAAATGACAAAACAAAGCTGATTGTTTAGAAGCAATGCTCTGTAATACATCTGTAAAAATCTGTTAATATTTTAAAAGAATACACATTTAAGTCTCAGTCAGCTGTTTGTAGTAGTAGACGGTTTACTGAGTTTGAGTTTGTGAGTTTAAGGGTTCTTTCACAAACCATGAGAGTCATTTGTTTGAAAATCGGACAATTTTCAATGATTGTGGACAACTGCAGTCCGGAGTGCTGTGATATCTAATGCGTATCTTACCCGACGTGTGTCCCTGTCTCCCATGTGACTGATGTGAAAGCTCTATCGTTCCATCGATCTGAAACATTTTCAAGTCCTCTTCGTCCAAGGCGATATCTCCCAAAATACAGCTGGAAAAAGAAAAAGGGAAGGATATTATTAGAGGACACAAACGCGCTCGTTGGCAGCACCATGGATTGATGGTCTATGTGCTGGCAGACACGTCTGAGACTCAGACCAGCGAGGCCTGAGATATCGACGGATGCTAATTTAGGGTTTGCTGCATATGCGATCGATTGACAAGCTAACATGAGAGGAAACATCTTGGGTCCTCAACCTGCCCTTTGTCCTCGCACCCTCGCATGCTGATTAAAAATTAATAAGCGGATGTCGAGGAACATGTATATACATCCTGTTGCGATCTTACCAACCCTGTTCACATAATGTCCGTATCACGCTTGTCCCAACAGGAGGTCGTAGAGATGGCCATGAAAACGGAGATAATATTAGGAACTGCGCCATTTGTGTGTGCGAGTAGTTTTGGCAGGGATTTCACTCCTCAACCTTGATATAAAACAATAAACAATGAGGATTATGCTTTAAGCTATCTTGATTGTTCCATATTGAAATAAACTCTGCCCTTGCGCATGCATGTGTGTGCGAATGTCTATATGCGCATGTACACGTAACAGTGAACTGCAGCTTTAGGCCACCACTATTGTTTCTTATGCATTGTTTGTGTGTATCATGTGTGTATACAAGCATCCTTCCCTCCCCCATCAACTCCTCAGACAATGTTCAGCTTTAATCTGTGATCGTGATCACATTCATATAAAGCTGGAGTCTCCTGTGGATCACACCCTGCATAGAGGACTAATATTAGCGATGATCTAACCCCACTTTGACGCAGTCTAAAACGAAATGAACTCAAAATTTATTCATTTTCCCAAATGAATAAAAAAAAAAAAAAAAAAAGAGTATACTATAAGATTATAGAGTATATTTTAGATGATGCATTTATTAATACAAAAAATTACACAAATGCAAACCTATTTCATCAAATGCTCTGTTACTTACAATAAAAATGTGCAAAAATAGCTATACAATTATATTGTTACAATTATACAGGAAATTCCAAGAAAAGCATAAATAAGTATAGAATTATATTTTAAAGATGCAATTGCAAATTCAAATTTTTACATTAAATTACTTTGTGTTTTCAAATTGTTTCTTCCACACTACTTAAAAAAGCATGAGATTACATATCAGCGTTAAATATGCAAATCCTGTCCACAGACTGCTATGCATATTTCAGTTTCTGCTAAATAATGTTATACTAAATAGCTGACATGAGGTCTCTCTGCAGTTGTCATAACAGCCTAGACAATGAGACAAGACTGTGAAATATGTGTCCAGATGAACAAGACAATGTGCTCAGACTTGACCACAGAGGAAAAGGCTTTGTGTTGAATTTGTACATTGATTTGGGAAGTCTGGGAGTGAAGCCCAGTAATGCCTCAGCAATCATGTAGTCGCTTTACATCAATGGGTCTTTGACTGCACATCTTAACTTAGCACCAGTCAATAACTTCAGCCGTGATGATCGATAAACACAGAGCAGAGGCTGTACTTAAGAATCGATTTTGAACTGTAGGAGGGAAATGGGATGGGTTGTGTCTAACATGTGACCATCACAGTGGCATGGGATTGTTAACTGTGTGATGTCTCTTTCATTGAGAGATTAAACTGATAGTTTAACAGCTTTACATCTGCTCAGATGGGAACATGGAGACCTCAGCAGAACGTGTCATCTGGAGGGGAATAAAATGTTTTGGCAAATGTGAAAGTATAATCTCAGTTCCAAGGTTATTGTAGCACGGCAGGAGGTGTGTTTTAATCTGGGTGCAGATAAAAATGTGTATTAAAATAGGAGATTATCCTGGAGGTCACACTACAGTTCCAAACAAGACTCTCCAGGTTATCCTGGAAACATCCAAGTCATTCTCACTGTTTCCTCTGAATGATTTAAGAGTTGAAGGAGAGCTTTTCTGTAACTAACTGTGCATTCGATTTGAGCAAACTTGTCTCAGCAAGCGCACAGAGCATTTTAAGTACTTTTTGCATTGCAAATCTCACCAAAGTAATACAAAAGCAAATCAAAAGTGATACAGTCAGCTAATCACATCAGAAGCTAGTTTCTGAAATTAAAGCTCTGTTCCAAAACCTTGGGAGTCGTCTATCCTAAACAGCATTTTCAGGCATTATAAGCAGTGCTCTTGTCATGATGGTAGGCAGCATAATTATCAATCCAACAAGAAGGATAAAGCAAGTTAATTATGCATACACTTAATTGAATAAAAAAATCGAATTTCACATCATATTTGCGTGATCAGTTCTTATCAGTTTTTAAATACAAAAACCTATTTTGTGTGAATAGCTCCTCAATAAGCAACTGTCTCTTATATCAAGACAGCTCATTAGGCTTTGGAACAGAGCTGAAGACCGTATACTTGAATGAAGAGTAGCCACTGATCATCTCCTCTTGTAGACCTTCAGTTTGACTGACAGACTGTTTTTATGTACAGAGACAGCAGATGTTGTGGAGAATCCTGGAGGGAGGCACCGATCAACACTACGGGGTTTAGAAAGTCTGACCATATGTTGACGCTTCATTACTGTGATGTCAGTTTAATACCGAGAATCCCTTCCTCATTAAAGCCACAGAAACATGCAGCTGAGTCTGATGAATGAGTATCATGGGAGCTGAAGGATGAGTGGGGTGTTTCTGTTTGTCAGTGACACGCGTAACTAAAGACATCTGCGCCACATGTCAGAAAGACATGACGCAAAGCACTTTGGGTGACAGCCAAAAAACATTCCTGCGAGCTTGATCACAGGAAGAGTCGGGGACAGATACACTCAAACAAAAACACATATGCATCCAAACGCAATTCCAATGACTGCTTGATGTCACCTTGCATCCTGACAATGCTATGAACTGACATCTTGTTTTTTAGACAACATTAATCAGAACAATAACCAGAGTAATAGCATCTCTGTGGCTATACATGGCACCTGTCCAACTGAAAGAGCTGTATTTTAAAAAGGTTTCCACTGGTCCTGAGAATAAACTGCATTTGCATCCTATTGCTCAAGAGAGTCTATGAGCTATGAGCATCAAGGGCCTGTTTACACCTGCTTTCAAGATTTGTCTCTGTTTTTTTTCATTTTGTGATGAGTTCACAAGTAGTCAGCTGAGAAGCATTGCTGTTTACACCTTGTAGTAACTGCGCAACGTGTCTCCTGTGACTGCATACATTGCTCACTACGTCAGTGTGTTAGTGCAAGTTTATAAGTTGCAAAAGTACAAAAAGTCCACATGCTTTCTTCCAAATATATATTTATAAAAACAATGAACAGTGCAACAGCCAAAGGCCTAACATATACATTTATATCGCTGCAGCAGTTGTGCTTTAAAGGCAGTGAATTTTAAAATGTTCCATTAAATCATTTGCATCTAGGCCCAGAACATTTGATTTTTTTCAGATGGACATAATTGACCTAAAGATAGTGATTACTAAACCAGTCCCCCTCTGTCCCAAGGGTGGGTACTGTATTGTGCATCCAAAAAAATGCCATAAATTATTTTAAATGCAGGTTATCATTGCACGAAAACTGAAAGCACAAGCTTTTGTAACAGGTTGTATTGAAACACTAAATATAATGAAAGTGGAGAAACTACACTGAGTTAAAAAATGCTGGGTTAAATGAAATCCTGTGCCAGCAATTGGGTTGTTTTGACCCAGCGCTTGGGTTTTATCCATGAGGTTGGTTTAAACATTTATAGTGCTGGGTCAAAACAACCTAATTGTTTAGAGTGTACATAAATATCAAAAAGTGTTTTTTCTAAAAAATTATTTACTTGGCTGTATGCATGTCGGTATTGTATAAGTCATACAGAATTGCAAACATCAATAATCCTAATACTAATAACATCTACCATACCGTATTATACTATTTATTTTCTTTGTGCAAATGTAGAAATGTACTGCTTTTTTGGAGTTTTGGGAGTTAAACAAACAAAAATCCATTCACCGGCCTCTCTCTAAATTTCATGTACCATAACAAAACCTTCTTGTCATAGTTTTGTTAAATTGATACAAATGGTGTCTATGTCACACACACAGTTCAGTAAGCTTGATGGGCAACATGGCTGAAACAACAAGGCTTATAAACACAGTGATTTGATTCGCTATTTGAGCTGTCAGTAAATTATCTGTCATAAGTTCAACTGGCAAATTTTGTTTTAGCTCAATGGATGATTGACAGGTGATTTGGCTTCACTGTTGTCTGGGATAGAGTTTACATTACAAATATGTGTAGTCACAAGCAGTAGATGGAATACAAAAAGTTCTGAAGTCCATTTAAATCTGCATTTATCACTGATTTGGGATCGTCCAAAGCAGATGTTAAAACTGGGAGAGTGCAGCAATCAGTGTCAGCAAATGTGTGCATGAAAGACAGACAGAAAGACTTCAGTCAGTGCCGTTGTCGGAGCATCAAAGTACCTTTTCACACGTCAGGATGTGTAAAGCCGTAATTGTTTAATTAGCGAAATTCATTCTAGGAGGAAGTGTGCGGATCGCTGACTCATGTTTCCCTGCTCCAAAACAAACAGTCCGTGGCGGAGCACAGTGCTGACGCTGGAATTTTTGGGAATTTTCGGAAGCTGGCTGTCAGGCCAGAGTGCTCCTGGAAAATCCTCTTTTTATACTCAAATACTCTGATTATGACAAACTGGCTTCAGAGAAAAGTTTAAGTAAGCGCAGTCAAAGAGCCAACTGTCTGATGAGGTCTTGAAAGCTTTGAGTTTTAATGTGTGTCTAGACTTGTGAAGACAGGCTGATGTCATGTGTTTCACATTCAAGTAAAACCTGAATAAAAAAATCCAATTCTGAGAATTTAAATACAATACATTCACATCACAGACACTCATACAATACAACTGCAAGTGAAAGTTTTCCCTTTTCACCCACTCACACTCTCTGTTTTGCTGTGTGCACAGTTTTTTGACAAAAACCCTCTTTTGTACCAGGCATGAATGAAGGGTGTGTGTGTGTGTGTGTGTGTGTGTGTGTGTGTGTGTGAGAGATGTGAGAGTCAAGCTAATTGGCAGGATGCAGGCTACCAGGAAGAGATAAGTGCCTGAATGAAGTGGGCTCCCATATTCGTCACACACACGCGCACATACACACACAGTGAGGGAAATCAGCGTACAAAGAGATGGAAATGTGTTTAGTGCACTCTAATGGCATGAGATAAGCACACGGCCAAATATTCACATTCTGTTTTCCCAAGAACAACAGAAGCAAGATGATCAACCATGCAGAGTCGTTTCCACCGTACATACGCACACATACAAGGTCATAAGTAATATGTAAACAGATGGATATGAATCTGACACATATGAAGAGGTGAAATTGATACCCAGCTGCACCACATAATATAACATAAACACAGTTACACAAACTCAAAGATGAAATAAAAGACCAGGCTACAGTTAGACTGACAAGAGACAGTCCTACACACAAATCTGACCAGCACAATAGTAAAATGTCTATGTTCAGCGTCCAAAATATCAGCACTAAACATGCCTAAAAATTGGTCTGGGTGATTAATTAAAGCTGGGGTTTTTCTAAGTGATTTCTAAGGCAATTTCATAAGGGGGTTGAACATAATTAATATTTAAGAGGATTTGTAAAAATGGTATGATAATCCTGACTTGGTCATGTCGAGCCAAGTCAATTTTTTCATTGTTTTAAAGCAGCTGAACAGAAATCATGTCATTTAGTCACATTTAGCAGATTAGGTGATAATATTACATTTTGTAATCAGTTGAGATTTGCTATACAGTGTACCTATGCAGAAATATGAAACTTTGTCTTTTAACGACTTTTACCTCAGTTAAAACATCTAGTATGCCTATTTTCTCAAAAATTCTGTACAAAGCCACCAAGACCACAAAGCCATCAAAATAAAATTCTAATGTGCATTGATCACATATTTGTGGCAGGTGCAGAAAAACTAGCTTACTTTGCATACAGCAATGACTTGACCTCTGTGATGTTCGTTACTGATATAAAAGAAAATGAAATAAGTAAAATCGGCTTTGTTCATTACATCTTCATGACTTACTCAGCATTGTCATGCATAACATAAAGTTAATTTTGGACCCTTCGTGTGAAAACTTTGTGTAGTTCTCTGCAATTAAGCTGTCCTTGTTTACTAGATGCAGACTACTGTAATCTAGAGGACTATAAACTACAATTCCACAAATTAAACCAATAATGGTAAAAAATAAATAAATAAATGTGTTGGCAAAGAGTGAGGAATGAAGTGCAGAAAGTATCTGACAGAAACTGCAGACACTATGAATAAACAATGCAAAGGGGAAGAAAAAGGTAATAGTATAGTGTTCGTTTTAGTGGCTGTTACTTTGACAAATGATCCATTACTACAATTTTGGATATACCATAAATTCACAACTAACATATTCTATTTCCATTTCTGCTTCAGTTTTTCTTTAACTTTCCTTTTCTTTTATATTTCTCTTTACTTCTTATATTACTTTCTGGGTCTGGCTTCATTGATTTTCTGCACTGTGTGTTTCACTATTGCAAGTGCTGTGTAAACGCTAAGAATGGTGCGTGAATGCTGAAAATGACGCCAATGAAGACGTTGACTCTTATTCTGAGAGAAGCATAAAAAGTCTCATCAACTTTCTGTGTGTTTGCCCCCAAGTCTGTCCGCATACTCCCCCAGTGAACTCCTCGGTTTGTTTATGTTTCTCTTGCCTAAACAAGGAGGCGTGGGCTAAATTTGCATAATCAGAAAAGATTGGTTATTCTGTAGCAACAGTGTCGTTAGGTTTACAATGTCTTAAGATAACAGAAACAGATAACATCACCTAATGACTGTATAATGTAACTAGCCCTTTAGTGACCCATTGAAACCAATAGAACTCTTGGTTTCTGTAAACAAGAACAGAAGTCCTAAACAATGCATTTACCTCATTAATGGAGCTAATAGCCTTCTGTTATGTCAACCAAAACAAACCATTAATAGGAACTCATGAAAGTGAACATACCTTGAACATACAGAAGTAAATGTGCACGCATTTCAGGTTTTGCAACCCTTGGATTGAAATGTCTAAAAATGTACAAAACAATCGCAAAACAGTAATCTGAGTCCAAACCAAGTTGCACCCTAAAGTCCTTTCATATAGACTAGTTAATATAGGGAGTCAATCATTTCTTGCTTTACATCCACAAATGCCAAAATGAGTATTTTTCAACTGCTTGCACACAAAATCTTTACTTTGTCAAACAATTTCTGAAACCTGACAGTCAAACACCAGAACCAGACACCAAGCTGACAAAACCATAAACTTTGACTAGATTTTTGTCAACATTTTAACATTTTTCTAAATTATATAACTCACAAAAACTATGTAACTCACAAAAAACTAACAGTAATTAATATTATGGCAAAAGTGTTTGCAAATGTTTTCTTTTGAGATGTGTTTCTGATATTTTGACTTTCTTCATTTTGCAAGTGATGTAAGACATTTTGTATTTTGTGTGCGCAATTCTTGGCTTTGTGTGTAAAGTTTTAAAAAAGGAGGCGAGGTTTTGAAAATGTATAAGCAGTCGGAAAGAAAAACTGTAAAAGTACGCTTAAAGCCTATTTAGCTATTGCACACAGCTATTGTGTGTAATATGTGTAAAGGAGAAGCAGATATTTCCGCAAAAGTATATGTGATGTCTGTTCCTGGTAAAAGTAAATAAAATCTGTGAGCTCTCTGAACCTCCCAATAGACAGCAAGGGTCCTAACACGTTCAAGGTCCAGAAACACAGCAAAGACTTTGCTAAAATAGCCCATCTGACTTCAGTGGTTCAACCATAATTTCAAGAAGCTACGACAATACGTCTGTGAAAAAAAAAACAAAAATAATCACATAATGTGGAAGCAGGCTCATATATCTTGACATTCTCCACAATGGTGGCATGCCACAGTATGGAATGAGGAGGACAAGAATTGTTGAATAAAGCAATCATTTTTGTTTTCTTTGTGCACAAAAAGCATTCTTGTAGCTTCCCAAAATCACGGTTGGACCCCTGATGTCACATGGACTATTTTAGCAAAGTCTCACACGTTTCTGGATCTTGCTGTCTATTGGGAGGCTCAGAGAGCTCTCGGATTTCATCAGAAATATCTTAATTTGTGTTCTGAAGATGAACGTAGGTCTTATGGGCTTCGACCAATATGAGGGTGAGTAATTAATTGAGTTATTTAGGGTGAATTATCCCTTTAAGGCCAAGGTTTAATACTGTACGCCTGTAAACAATTAAAATAAATTTGGGTCCATTCATCTGAAAGGCACAGCAGCTCCCCCCATTGACACCTTGCATTTAATTAGCATGGCTATTTCTGCTAAAACATCAACACAGCGCAGATATGCTAATGCAAGGCTACACTGCAGACGCGTCTGTAAAATGCTCCATCAGCTAAGAGAGTGGCTAACGTTAGCATTAGAGAGAACCGGATCGAACACGCTCAATGACCTGGACGGTTTTTGGACAGTCAGCGTTTCACCTGGTATGATGCAAAGATCTTCAAGCCCTGTAACGCAAACTCCACTAATTATTGCAGCATACTAAATATGAAGTTGTGCTTTGGGAATCGCATGAAGTTTAGCGTGACGCCAGATTAACCTGAAATATTATGCTGAGTAGAATATTCAGGCATATTAGGTGTACGCCAATATTTATAAGGGGGTTTAGTACATGTTCATATACATGGTACAAGCTATTTACTAGCATTTTACATTTCCAGTACTAACGGTATGTATTAGGGTCACCTTGAAATATGTGACAGAGGAGTGTGTGTAATAAAGATTAAAAGTGTTTTCTATGTCTATTTATTTATGTGTGTGCTAAAAGTTTATGTGAAGACATTGTCCACCCTTTCCCTGTAGTACTCCTATCAACGAGCCTGTCAAATTTCTAGGCTGAATGTTTCAGTTTGGAAAAACAGAGGTCCTCCCTATAACTGCCAAACAGTCATACTCCTACACACGCAAACACAGACACACTAATCCAAACATACATACACCCTGGACGCATACAAACACTCACACAAACCACTTAAAGGCTTTTTTTTTCATTCTCATAAGTAATCCATATTGCTTGTGTGTATAGCGTGTGTGCCCTCTGCGTGTGTGCATACATCTGTCTCGTGAAAGCCTGGAAACAATGCCAACGCGTTGCAGCAGAGAAACAAATGCTCAGATTTATAGTTCCTGAGTAAACATGATATATACACAAAGGAAAACGAGAGAGAGAGTATGCGGAGAGGGAGATTATGTGAGTAAATCTGTGTGTTGGCATGTGTGAGAGGGAGGAACAGAGCAATTTTACAAAATGTAACCACAGATGATGCATTTAAATATCTGTTCTGCCTTAGGTGGAGTTTACTTACGCATCCAGAAGAAGGACAGAATGAAAAGAAATATTATTATTGGCCTTCTGTACAAGGATGCGTCAACACATAGATACAAACACAGAAACATCTTAAATTGACTATATGCAAACATATATGCATGGCCCCTTGAGTGTTTCTTTACACTTTAACCCTTCATATTACATGAAAAACGCTTATTTATATCTATACCACTAAATCTATGTACTCATTACACTATGTAAAAGAAATAAAAATACAGATATGGCTATGCACAACGCGGAGGTATATAAGAAGCCACGGATTATGTGCAATTACTCGTTCCTTTGCTTAATAATAATCTGTAGCATTCGTTAATAACTTTCGCACGCCAGCTGTCAGCAGGTGAAATAGTGGTTTACATGGACGGAGTGAACTCCCTTTCAACTTCGTTAGATTGATATAATAATTACATAAGAGATCGCAAATCATACAGGCGCGCTCTACCTGCACGGACAAACGTGCGCGCGGAAAGCTTGGGTTTATGACAGCGGAGCGCACGTGGCCCCGCGAGCCGCGGATCATCCCGGGAGAAAGCGAATTAAAGCGGGCTAGATCATTTCAGCGGGGGAGGAGGGGTCGTGCGAGGCTTGCGAGGGACATTTCTACGTCAAAAAAAAAAAAAAGGATTAAAAGGAGGCGCCGCTGATGCTCGCGCACCAGAGGACCCGATGCGTGACCAGCGCGAGTCTCCGCGTAATGAAAATAAACTACGGGTTGGAATTAAAAAGCGCAGCAACTCCTCCTCCACGCGTTTAGCCTATTATTGCGAATTAGATATTAATGCTTTCTCCTTTGATCGCCTCACAGAAAGTGTTTACAGATCAAAAGCAAGTAAAATGCACAAAAGCGCCTTACCAGCTTTGCAGGGATCCTTGTAGTCTATCGTTTCCGTTTTCTCCTCTTCGTAATAATCATAACTGTCATCATAATCTAAGCAACTGTGCAAGGACACTTTGCCCCAAAAAGTCAAGCCAGCCAGCAGGAGTGCGATCCAATTCATTTTACTGGTCAGTGCAGAGTGAAGGCAGTCCATCTGAAGTTTGAATGAGCGCGGATCGGAGTGCGGTGTCTCGTAAGGTCCGGTGGTGGAGATTTAGCGCCACACGCGCCGTGTGGACATCACCATCTTCATTATTATCATTGGTCCGGTTCGACAGACGGGGCAGGACCGTCAGTGTCGCGGCATCTCAGCTGGACGTCCAGTGCATCGATATGAACCGGCTTTCGCACTTTTCTTTTCTCTTGCGCAGTCAGATTTCTTCAAAAGGCAGAGCTGCAATGAAAGCAAGTCTTTAAATGAAGCAAGGAAAGACACTGGTGGCAGGGGGTGAGGCGTGATATAGCTACATTTAAATTAATATTTAAATGAAGATGTTTAACATATTTAAATGACTCAGAGCAGGGTTTTACAGAAGCTCAAAACCTAGATAGATAGATAGATAGATAGATAGATAGATAGATAGATAGATAGATAGATAGATAGGCTATATATTTCTCATGCACACAAATTACTTATTTTTAAGAACAACTAACAAACAACGTGGATTATAAAGGCAGGAAACTGTCTGATTTACTTTAACAATACCAGCCGAGTTCACCCAAAACGAGCCGGTAGCTGTAAAAGTCACACGTTCACTAAAATTTGAGCAATAATCCGGCAAAAGCACTGTTTTCCCGTCGCCTATACAAAACTTCAGGATGTAAACGCAAGTTCCATGTAGGTGAGATCGTATTTAAAAACTGTTATAAATACAATAGTTGCTTTATTAGAGGTGGCATGCAGTAAAAGCGGTTGTGGTGTGACATTTAACAAACCTGTTTAACTCCCCTCATAAAGTAGGTCTGTCTGTCTCTCTCTCTCTCTCTCTCTCTCTCTCTCTCTCTCTCTCTCTCTCTCTGTCACGTCTCTGAACTAAAAGCAGTTTCTCGGTGTGTAATTTGCTGCGTGAGGCTGCTTTAATTTGGACAGTGTGGACCTCAAAATAGCTGCAGCCTGCCGGAATAAGCAAGCCGACAAACACTGGAAAAAGCAGGCTATCGCCGCTTTATACATTTGCTCCATTCAACACATCTCAGTTAAAATACACAAACTTCTCTGACTCGAGTGAAGCGACTGTCAAAACGCCGAGCGGACTTCGCGAAGGCGGCTTTGAACTCGTTTATCCACTCTCAGGTCTTGACTAATACAATTTACCGGCCATAACCCCGGGGCCCTGTCTCCTTTAACGCCTATTTACCTCAGGAGAGTTTACCGCGAAGCCGTTACGGTTAAAGCCCCGCCGTCGCATCTGACAGAGCGGAGCGCGCCGCGTCCAAGTGAGCGCGAGGAGACTCGAACCTTTATCGCGCGCTACTTTAAAACATAAAGGATAGACGCGCCGCAGTTTAACACCGTGGCGTCAAACCTCGTTAAAATATGAGAGAGACAGGAGCTTACCTCAGAGAGTGCCCTCGGGGTCTAGTGTTTACAGCCTTAAAGCGCAGGCTCATCTTGAGTACTGCCCTCATATTGCCTCTCTCTCTCTCTCTCTCTCTCTCTCTCTCTCTCCTCCTCTCTCTCTCTCTCTCTCTGGAAACACTTCTTCCACAGCCACTGGAATATTAGAGCGCGCCTGCTGACTGGTACCGCTTATTCCAAACGTGCCCATTTCCCTGAGATTAACGCGTCTCTCTCTCTCTCTCTCTCTCCTGACACACACACAGACACACACACACACACACACACACAGATTAATCCCCCTCCTCACGGCAAGGTAACTGTGTGTTGACGTCACGCCATCAATCCATCAAGCTATGCCTCACTTTGCACAACTCCGCACACATTCATGCGTTGCAGGACAAGGGCACTATGCTTGTAGACGGGCTTTATGTGTTTAAAATGATGAATGACTGCAGCATGCGTGAACGGCCGCTAACATCCTGACAGAAGTCAGAGGGAGTAGTTAGTGGCTGAACAGTTCAGCGCAAATATAGTCTTCTGGACAGGAGGGGAATCTCCTTGGATGGGTGGAACAGGGAAGATACTCTTGAGTAAAGTAGGTTACGTGCGAGTGCTTTTTAACATTTACCCAGAGCGAAAAACGCCTTGAACAATAGAACATCATTTTTTTTGTCATGCATTTATCGTTATTCATAGTATCGCTTGATTACAAAAAAG
Source organism: Puntigrus tetrazona (assembly GCF_018831695.1). Classification (NCBI taxonomy): domain Eukaryota; kingdom Metazoa; phylum Chordata; class Actinopteri; order Cypriniformes; family Cyprinidae; genus Puntigrus; species Puntigrus tetrazona. Next base: position 12,197,773 of record NC_056699.1, read on the forward strand.
TGATTTTGCAACACAGTTAAAAAAAAGAAGTGCTTATTTTAATATTTTAAAATGTAGCCAATGAATTCCAGCGAATTCTGAATTTTCTGTTACACTATACTTCAGAAATCATTCTAATATGCTGAGTTGGTGCTAACTTATGATAGGTGCTCAGTTATTATTTATGATTCTCTGTTGATTATTGAATACTTTTCATCATGATGAATTTTTGCAAGACTCTTCGAGAAAGCTCAAAACAAATCTTTTGTAACATAAATATCTTTACTGTCACTTTTTGATTAATAAAAGTACTGTTTAAAAATCTGTATTACAATTTCCAAAAATACCACTGAAAGTCAATGTTTCTTATTCAGGATTTTACGTTTCTGTAGAGTCGTGAGACAATGAAGACTGCTCATACATAAATGCCATAAATGTGATGACAGTTCTTTTTTTAAAAAAACAATACTGTACGCACACGACAAAGTTAAGATCATACATAAAACCTCTTCCTTTACATCATCAGATTATATCTGGGGGTTAGATTATGTATAAACCATAAACCATTGTGCCTGTTAGCTGTCCCTTCTAAAACAGTGAAGCCAAGTATGCATGTAATGTAGTTATTTCATAATCACATTCAATCCTTTTTTCCTCACAGTGCATACCAGCGGCTAAATACTGCACAGAGTTCTTACTGAAATTAATAACCTTATTAAAAGTGAGCGATCAGCTCTTTTAAAGGCTTTTAAAGATCCTTATAAAATTGCTACACCTCACAGGTATACCTATTATATCACGTGACCAGGTAAGGTGCACCAAACTGAATATATGAATTGATTTGAAGATCCCACTGCTCCCTTTGTACAAACCACTAGTAGAAAAGTAGGTTATGAGCTCTTAAACGTTTTCAATGACTGTACTGGAATCTCAGTGCAGGTCTTACACTGCCAGTACTCCAACACTGATCAGAGGACTATTCCAGGACTTTAATGGATGACATCTGATCCACAGTAACCTCAGCGGCTACCCAATGTTCATTGAGATGGAGGCATAAGTGAGAAAATGAATTAAATAAAGAGGTGATTAGCATGGAGCTACCAGATTAACTGAAACGGGCTGACTTGTCTTTGAGTCTTGCTGAGTCCTAGAATGGACCTAAAAAGTCATGTATATGTATATGTGTGTGTGTGTGTGTGTGTGTGTGTGTGTGTGTGTTTTGGGGTTCAAAAACATTTTGGAATAAAGTCTGTATATTTGTAACACTCCGTTTAGTAAATGTGATACGCAGTAACGTTTGGCATAAATGTCAAACACGTAAAATCCATGACAGACCAAACTGATGGTTAGCCCTGTCAGGCTGTCAATGAGAATCCGTTGGTCCAGTTATTTCTGTGTGTTCTGGAACTAGTCAGATCACCGCTAGCGGCTTTTCAGCCAAGTAGGTATGTTGTGTCAGCGTCAGAAACACTGTGCAAGAGGTCACACTGATTGTTCATTCTATATGAATATTTTCATAACAACATGGATGAAAAATGTGAAGATGATCATGAAAATGATCGGCATAATTTACATTCAAAACAGTAAGCAATGACAAATATAGACTACTGCCACCAGCTGGTATGAAAAGTTATTTCCTCTCACGCAAGCGCAGAACGTACATGCTAGTTTGGTCATTGGCTGAAGTCCTTGAAGTGTGTTCTTCAAGCTCATTTTTACATTTTTACAGTGGAAGGGGGTCAAATATATGTAATATAAAAAAATATGTTTAAAAAAACATTATTTGCTTGGAATGACAATGATTTTTTTGACATATCAAGTCATAGACTATATATATATATATCAAGCAAACACTTTTGTGCAAAAGAGCAAATCTAAAATAAAAAGGGAAAGACAACAACAACTAAAATTTATTGTGAAGAATTTCAATTATTTGCTAATATTATTTTCATTATACTAATGCTTGTTCTTACCATAGATTCGTGCAGCTATAGACTGTAGTGCAACTTAGACTGATGGCTGACAGGTAAAGCAACCAATCATATATTGTTTTGTGGTGCATCATGTGTGGAAATATCGGCACAGTAACAGACCACTGTGTAAACCTCTCGGACATATTTTAAGATTCAACATACGTTTGAAAATTCAGAGTTCGGTTGATACTAATAAGCGCTTATTGTCACAGTGGTAAACACAACAGCTTTCTTCTTCTGTGAGGGAGTTTGGCTTCACGGCATTTTTGTTTCCAGGCAGAACGTTAAAGAACGCGACGCACACTTCTCCCGGAAATCCTGTATATTTTAACCAATCCGATGATGACTTCAAAAGTCCAGAAGTATTTCCAGATAAGTGTGTCATATGCATCAGACGTTTAGCCAGCAATCTGTAGGCAAAGACTATTCTAATCACAAACCGAAACCCACTTGAATTGAATTCAATTTGATTTCAAAATGAATTGAAATTTTACCATATATTCTTTGACAAGTGATTTACTAAAAGTCAGAAAACGCTGGTAACAAAAACATTATTCAAATGCTGATTTATTTTTAACGTTATGCCTAATATGCAGAATGCCAATATGCTCAGTTAAAGTTTACTCACATTAATGAAATATTTTTGATTCAAATGGTGTATTTTCACCAAAAGCTTGCATCCATTATTTAACAGTCTATATAGTTGTCAAATATTAAAACATCAGAAACTTAAATAGTACCTTGCACTACTTAAACATTAAAATTAAAGTAATGATGTGTCAGAAAACCAGTTATAAAATAAATAAATAAATAAATAAATAAAAACATAAGTAGCGACGACAACTTAGTCTTTCTGAGACATAACTGTAGTAACAAGCAGCGATATTGCATACATACATGCATGCATACAACTGTTTGTTAAACAAGAAGTTAATATAAGTATAGACGTAGTTTTGCCTGTGACATTTTCACCAGGGCAACGGACAGTAGTGATGCTTTGTACCTGACTGAATTAGTGTTTCTGAATGAATCACTTGAGTAAATTATTGAGTGACTCACTAATGCATTCCACCTGTTTAGTTGATGAAATAATTCTCACTCAACAAGACGTCTACTGGGCGTAACAATATCACCTGCACAAAGAGTTACTGAGAAATTCCCACCGCCGACTGCTCTACTGTTCATCATATTATTTTAAAAATCAATTTTTTCAATCTTTAGTCGTAAAGTTTTTAAATAAAACATAGAGTCACTGCCTTAAACAGCGCCTTTGAGTCACGGTCAACAACTTTTTAATATGTTTAATGCTCAGTTTGTCGCTTGAATGTGCGCGTAGCGTTTAGTAATGTAGGAAGGCATAGACTGCTTCGGTGCGAGAGGTGAAGTCTGGTACACACTGTACGTGTAAGTGTGGAGTGAGGGACTGTGCCCTTTCACCCCGTGTGTGACCTCAGTTCTGGAGCGTAGTGGAGTCCTTCTGTGAGTAAACACACACTCGGCCAACAGGAAGAGAGGATTTCTCTGTTTAAACACTGTGTGTGAGAGTGTGTGTTCCAACAGAGAGGAGACAGAAGCGAGGTCAGGGAAATGGATGTACTGAGAGTACATTTTACTGTTCTTTTTTTCTTTGCATTGAAAAGGCTCTAAAAGGCTAAATGAATAATATATCCGTGCTATTTTGTACAGCAATATTTTATAATACAACCCATTTTCCCACACATATAGTACCTACAACGGAGGAGGGTGGCGATATGTAACAGGCAGGGAAGAAAACTGTTTATGTGGCGCGCTTAAGATAAGGTTTACAGTTAAAACATAACTTAATTCAGCAGTTGTTTATATTTAAATTTGAATAAACGAGTGCAATTAGAGGATTTCAAAGAAGCAGAACAGCTGCAGGAGGGGAGATAGAAAAATATACACTTGTGAAATGTGCGCGCTTGTACAGAAATGTACATTTACAATTACATTGAGGTACACAGTCAGAGTAATTTCTGAAAGGAGCTGAGCTTTCAACCCTGTACTCAGCACACGGAAACCACCATGCTGTGATTTTTCTTAAGTAAAGAGTGAATGTGTGTGTCAGGAACTGGTGTCTCTTTGAGTCTGTGTCTCTGGCTGTGTGAGATATGTTTCCTCTCCAGAGTGGAAGTGCATTATGATCAGCTTCAGGAGTGTGTGTGTGTGTGTGTGTGTGTGTGTGTGTGTGTGTGTGTGGACATTTCTGCAAGTACTTTGTGACTGAATGAAATCCTGACCTAACACAGAGCATAAAAGAAAGCAATTTAAATGTAAAAACATAATGACAAGAACACACACTTTTGTCTGACTAAATGCATTCTTTCTTGTATATATTATTGCACAATATCACTCCACACTATATTTTAACTTCATAAGTTGTGTTTGTGTGTGTGTGTGTGTGTGTGTGCGTGTGTGTGTATAACTCACAGGTTCATGCGGAGACCCTTGCATTTTTTCATTCCCTCCATCACCTCACTATGAAGGTGTGGACTACTCCAGATAAGATAAGAGCCATGTGGACCAAACCACTCAGGCTATGCGGACAGGGGAAGATTGGACAGCTTAGGTGGCAGCGCCAACAGGAACGGCCCCCTTGAAACAGGAAAAGGACGAAAGAGTGTTTGTCAAAGGATACTGAAAGGATTGTTACATCAACTAAAGAGCTTTTGTGTGTTTAGATTGGTGTTTGTTTGTGTGTGTGTGTGTGTGTGTGGCCCGGATTTCTGAAATGGCCTTGAAAATACAGTCTTTACTTTAAAGGGATTACCTAATGTCTTATTTCTTATCTAAAATGCAAGAACTGTATATTTCACTTTGTTCTGGAGTTACATGTGAAGTTATCTGTACTTTTTACTTTTGCATAGACTAAATTCATAAAGTCCACACGCATTTCTGCCATTTTTACCCAAATAAGAAACAAACTAGACTTTATTCCATTCAAAAGTGTGGCTAAACAAAACTAACTCTGTCCCAGTATATTATGAACAGTAAAAGACCTAGAAAGTGACCCTTCACCTTAGTGTCTGTTTTAATCTTTAATAATAAGGAGTAAAAATAGCCAGGATCTTAATGAGACAGGCCTTCATTTCCATTTGTCTTACCATACAGTAATTTGGAGCAAAATCACAGCCATTTTCTATCCAATGGGGTCAGACTTTTGCTGCCTGGGCAGGTTAGGCCTTCTAGTTAGTCATGTTAAACAAAAATAAATGTCTCTATGGACGTTCAAAAGTATCAAATATTTTATACAGTGGCATGCGTTTTTGTCGTTTCGTGAAAGAAATATGTCAGTTACATATTATTCTCTCAAATTCAAAAATAATCTACATTCACACTACTTTTGCATCTTTTGAGTTCGTTACTCTGGCTTTCAGTTTCATCGTCTCACCACTCTTTTATCTCAAAGAGAGCTATTCATCGATCCAGCCTAAGACTGAAATGGATGGATTGACAGAGGACAAGAAGAAAAGGTGGTAGTTTGTCCTTCAGCTGTGGGTGAAAACAGCTGGATCAATATAAAAATGAAAACTTCCTCGCACTTCTGCACTTCTTTTTCCAAGTACAACCCCACATTTTTGTAGAAATGTGCATAAACCCTTCATTCATATATATATATATATATATATATATATATATATCTTATATATATATATATATATATATATATATATATATATGTGTGTGTGTGTGTGTGTGTGTGTGTGTGTTGTTTTATTATGAAGTATGTGAGTTGCTATTTTTTCTCATCAGCAGGTTCAGAATAAATAATATAATATTTTTGTTTGCATTAATAAGTGAAAATGTGAAAAACATGCGTATGTGTGTTTTAGTATATGTGCCCAGGTAGTGACCTATCACATGTAGTCTCTGATTGGCTGTGGCAGGGGTTCTGCCTGGGTCTGTGTGAGGTCTGTGGAGGTGACTGCTCATCTCTGTGATTGGCTGATCCCCTAGCAGCAGCTGTTCTAATACATAAAACTCAAAGTCCAACAGTCGGCATTAAAAGCGCCTCCAGGGCATCTGTTTGTCAGACGCCACCGCAGCCAACAGAAATGGAGGCTCTGTGTGTAGTACAAAAATACACACACACACACACACACACACACACACACACACACACACACACACACAGAAAGAGAGTTATCACTGTATTCAGGATGTGACTTTCATTACAAAGACAAAGAACAAGAGGTTACACTATACTATTTATAATATATTTAAATAAAAGAGAGATGCAGGATCATTACTCAGAAGATAAAACTGAATAAAGAGTATGAAAACAAAGTGAACGAGGTAAAGGAAAGGGACACACACACACACACACACACAAACGTAATTTAATTCCTGCTGGATTCCTCTACAGTAGCCCAGCATGTATCATGATTAATAGATATAGTTTAGAAGTGTTTCAAGGATAATTGCTGCTTAGCTTGAGTCAGACATATATCACACACATGTACTGGATTATAGATTATAGATTATAACAATATAGCCAAGAATGCAAAATATTAGACTATACTCAGATATCCAGATTGATATTCAGATATTAACAGATTTTTTATATTGTATGAAGAAAACATTTGAGTGGTCCGAATCTTACAGTGTTGTCATGCAGTTGCGCTTTGAGATGTTTTTTTTAATTAAGGTACTATATGGTTGCTGGGTGTTCTGGGTGTTTACTTACTGGCTCATTTTAAAGTCCAATCCATCAGTGTCCATTGTTCTGATCCCAGTATGGACTGCAGTGCAAATCTTGATACATGAAAGCCAAATATGAAAAACATAAAAGTAGATGAATGAAAAACAAAACATTTAATAAATCTAGGTCCAGAGCTATACAAACAGTATTTAATTTATTATTTTAATTCATTTTCTATCATCACCATAATTCTACTTTATTCTTTTGGGAAAAAAACACCATTTATTATTTTTATTACTTTAATTTTGTTTTGAATAAATAACAAATTGTGATGTTTGTTAGCGCATTAGAAAATGCTGAAGCCTGTAAGACAAAAGACACTATTGAAGAAACGTAGCATGCTCACACATCCTATGATTTCCATCACAATACAAATACTGGACCCAGTGACCTTTCTAGCATCTCCCCCTTTCTCTCTCTCTCACACACACTCTCTCTCACACACACACACACACACACACACACACACACACACACACACACACTTACATATACAATTACAGCACACAGGTGCACACTCATACACAATCATACACTAGTTCAAACACACAAATACTGCAAACATAAATGTGAATCTTCTCATTATTCTTTCTTTGTACACAAACACACACTCACAGATTAGGATGGTGTTCACAGCCCAGTGACAGTAGGATATTTAGTAGAAAGAAGAGAAGCTTAATACCTAGGAGAACAAAAAAGAAATACAGGAGGGTGGTTAACAGAGGAGAGGATTTGAAACAGGTCTCAAATCAAAGCAATGCTCTACACACACATCATCACACACACACACACACACACACACACACACTTGAATGCATGTAGCATGTGACCATGTCTGTTTCATGTCTGTTTTTAGTCCTGATCCCTGAATTTCTTTTGTGTTTTTCGATTCCAGCTTTTGTCTCATTTTTTTGAGAGAGTTATGTGTGCATTTGGCACTAGTTCTGCACCACAGCAGAGATCCACAGGACCGCTTTGTTAACATTTTGGACCTTTAGGGTCATAATGTGGGCACTTTATAAGCAATTAGCCATATTTTGTCGACTAATAAAGAGGTAAGACAAACATTCTGTGTCAGTTCACATGTTGACCTGCTTAGAATTACAGTCTGAACTAGCATATGAATATGTAGAACATGACTAGTCTAAATTTAAAAGATACTTATGAACTTTTGTACATGAGAGCGGATTTGTAGTTAAGATCCTTTCCTCTAAGTGTCTACCATAGCTGTCATTCATCGTTCGTTAAACCAACTTAAATGTTAAAATGTTTCAACAGCGCCCTCTTTTGATTACAACAAGAAATGTCCAGTAATATTTTTATACAAGAATGTCACTTTAATCATTAAAACGTGAATCCAATAACGGCAGCATTTTATAAATGTAACGCATTTGTTTAATTGTATTTAAAAAAGCATTGCTTTCAGGGCCACGCCTGAAAAAAATCAAAATCAAAAATAGAACTTTTCAGGAAGACAGACAGAAAAGAAAGTGACAAACATGCCAAAAGTAAGCCAAGACTCCAAAACATACTCAAGTAATGAAAGTAATTGGTCATTTGTGAAAACTTTTGTGCTGTTGTGCTTGTTTAATGCATTCAATTAGATATTGGTGTCAGCTCGTGGGGAGACCGGAGCGCGTGTATTTTTAGCTCTAATTAAACACATATCAATGCTACTCATCACTCTCTTCAGGAAGTAATGAGAGAAGTGTAATCTTAGAGAGAGATAGTATTGCTGTTTTAGGTATTCTGGAGATCCCTCTGGACCGACAGGAGGACTGCCATACAGTTGTTCTCTCCGACTCAATAGTATTGATCTCAGTGTTATGCTAATAGGTAAAGGAATGAATAATGGTGAGACTGCTTCTGATCTGCTACTGTGCCAGCAACTATACAGAATAGAGCTAAATAACGTGCATTACACAACTGCTACATAACTGCAGAACTTTGTGAGTAGCAGGAAAGAAGAGTGGCAAATACTTCTTCTTTAAACTTTACCTTTACCTATACTCACAAACCTGTTTAATCTCAGATCCTTTTCAGGGGCAAGGGCCTCCTGATGTAGGCTGTGAAGGAGCTGCAGATTACAAACTCTCAGTTACATTAGGTGTTGCCAACCTTTGGGGGTTTATTAGCAGTTGGGGGCTGGTGATTTGTAAAAAAATAAATAAATAAATAACTATATACATAAACTAAATATAGACATGCCTAGATATTTGTCTCCTGGTTGTTCTAACGTTAATGTTATTTGTGTTTTGTCACATAAGTATGTACACAATTCTCAGTGCTGCAAAACAAAATAACTTTGATAATGCCTCTTATTTCTACATGATACATGATTTTACATCCTCTATTAGTTACCTAACGTTAACGTGACGACATGATTCACTGCTTAAGGAGATATAAATTTAAAAAAAAAAAAAGATTAGAAAATGTCATTTTAAATATTAATACATTTTTTAAAATATTAACTGCAATTTTTACCACTTTATGTGTCGACATGATGCCATGAGTCTTTTATCAAGGTGCTTTTTCTGTCTTTATCACAGCCGTCTTTTTTTTTTTTTTTGCATTGTATTTTTTAAACACATACGCTGCACGCGTTATATCGCTCTCAACGGGCGTCCATCCCTTTGAACTTCTAAGCGAAAAACAAAAGTATTTCGCCTTGAGCATGGCTTTGAATGAAAATCGAAATCGAACCGAATCGCTGAATCTAGTCAGTGATAGAAATAGCAGTTATGTAATTCGCGGAATGTCACGGAACTTGCCAACTGGTGAATGAATAAATTAAAAAGCAGGTCACTATACTACTAACTTCATTAATTGCGTGATAAGGACTAGTTTAACCACAAAAAGACCGCGTTCCGTTTACCTCAGACGTTGAGCTGATATGAGGAACCGCTAAGTGGACCGTGTTTGTTGGAGTAAAGTCAGTTGAGCGAATCTATTGTGTCAAAACACATAATTTTGCAAAGAAAATGCCACCAATGTTCTATGTCCACAAAAGGTTGGATAATACTGTAGGTACCACTGAGTTGACTGAGGCATTTGAAGACATAAGTGACATAAGGCATATGTGTACATTAAACAATATTAATACTGTTTCCGGGTAAGCGCTGAAACAGCCATATTGGATTCTGAAGATTCAAATGGAAGAAGGCATTCCAGTTAGGTTTTTTTTTTTTTTTACTGTGAATCTCCATATTCCGGTGCAGCATAAATGGAATACAACAATGCAATCCTGTGTGTATTCTGTGTGTCTGCTTGAAGAAATTGCTTGCATAGAATTATTTAAACTGCTACACATGATGCTCCATACTGTTTTCATTATTTGTCCTTTCACTAAATGAAGAAATAAACAGGACGTGCTAACTCCAGAATCACTGCCTCTAGAGAGAGTCACTTTTATGAACATTTACCATTTCAAACTACCCTCATATCATGTACACACACACACACACACACACACACACACACACACACACACACACACACACACACACACAACTAATTATCTCTCTCCCTCTCCTTCACCTTTTCATAATATTGAATGTTGGATATTTGATACACTCATGAAGGTTATATAGGACTTAAGATGTTTGAATATATATTATTTCTTTCTAATATATTGGTATTTCCTAAGAAATGTTGGCTGAGCACCATTGAATTGAAATTTATATAAACTGATTCGTTTATAAAACTAACTAGTACTTATTCTTTGCATTTCAATTTTACTGTTATTACTTAACATTAGCATTTCAGAGTTAACATGATGGCGGACAACACGCGGCGGCAAAGGTTTTATTTCACAGAAAAACAAGAAATACAAATAAAACAGACCTACAAACAAAGGGAAGTTTATTTTGCTTTGCAAATTGGATCATTCAGTTAAACCATTATTACATTCATATATACAAGCACATGCCCAACTTTAAGTCTCAAAGGAGAAATATATAGCTGAAATTTTTCTGAAATGCCATTTTATGACATTACTATTGTGTCTAATCTAGATTGTGCAAGGAAATTTCCAAAATCTGTAGGTTAACATTTGGACTGTCAATGATAACTCAGTATGTAGGATTATAGATTTTATCATCATGTTGATTGATTTAGCAGTAACATGTGCCATTTCATAATATGCAGAAGTGTAACACTTAATTATAAAATATATCAAAACAGACAAAAAAAAAAAGACAATATATAAATAGAACAAGTCGAATAAAGACTGCAGATAGTGTTTTATCTGGCACAATTGTGTATTTTGGCATAGATTACAAAACCATCGGATCTAAATAAGCTTTCTTTTGTAGTTTGTAGCTATTAAAATCTGCAAGGTTATATGATCTGAAATGAAACTTCTTGCTTTGAAACATAGATAAAACAGATTTATAGGCTATCATCTATCATATATGTTTATAATTATTATTTAATTTCCTAAACAGTTCTTTATAACATATACGTGTTAGGGAGTTCAGTTGATAACCTCTTCTCATTTTCTTTTCATCCGAACAGCTGTCTGGCTATGATATCTCATGCATTACCTTATTAAAGTATCAGGCGAAATGAAACAGGCTTTAGACAAAAGCACTCCCATTCAATACACCAAGCATAATGCTATTTAAAACCACAGGTTGGTGGTTTAAACAGAAAGAGACTTCTGTGGATTAGGTGTGGCCGAGTGCTTGTCATACTGGCTTCAGTTTGAATTAGTCACGATCAGAATAAATAGTAATATTCATTGCTGATATGTACATTCATCATAACACAGTGCTCTCTGATTATTCATGATTGGTGACTATAGCTACAAAATAATCTCTACAATATCAATGTAAAACACAACATTACAAAGAGTAAATAGATCGGCCTCACAATATCAACGCCTGGGTTATCCGGGAATCTTTTTCTGTCAGTATATGTAATAACCTTTGTATGCCTGCAGGAAACACAGGCAGATGATGCACAATGCTCACAAATAACACGAACTAGGGCTCTATCCTAAATCGTAAAATATGTAAATAGGATCAACTTTTACATTAGGGGTAATTTCTCACTGTAACGCACGTAGCGCTTCATTTAGCGGCAATACATCGATCTATCCATATTTATAAGGACAAACATACACGCCAATAAATAGTTTAACGCTGGTTGTCTTTGTTAACACTGTATGAATGGCTCATGCACATATGGTTGTTGTAAATATGCACCGATGCAGTGCCTTCTAACGTGGACAACCAAAAACAAAGCAAAAATCTAAATATATGTTATTTTAAGTTGATGAGCACACAACATAATGCATAAATAATAAATAATATATTACACCTATACGCTGCTATGGACGCAAGGCTCGTCTTCAGGCCAAAGTTACAGTTGAGCGTCTCTGATGGAGTCATCTTCCACCAATCCATGAGTTTCCTCCCTTCTTCCTCCCTTCCTCTCCTCCAGCGACCCAGCTCAAAATCCAGCTGGAGAGTTTCAGAAAAACCAGAGGCTATTCAGAACGTGGATGCTGCCAGATATAATGAGAAGAGTGAGAGAACCCCTGCCCTGTGTTTACTCCGCAGAAGGGGGCTGTGGGGAACGGCTACTTCTTTGACTCACGTGTGAGGTACCCAGGAGCAGATGCTAGACACTTTGTAATTACCGGGAGCCAACAAACGCCAGTAATCGCTATCCTTGCCAATGAAAAATAAAGAGAGTGATTTATGTTAGGAATTTATCAAAAGTGGCAAATTGTGTCCAGAAGAGGGCAGACTCACACAGTAAGCCGTCACTGTGAAATCTAACTGGGTGGTCAGGTTGTACAAGCTAATTCGCAGAGAAAAGCAATTGATTTTATTGAAATAGTGATGATATTAATTGCAGATTATTATTTAAAATGTAAAATTGAATTATATTAGCTTTAAAAGACTTAATAAGAATCGCAAATATCAATAAACACATATTAAAAAGAGTGAGTATCACTGTTAATGCATGTAGCAATCCTTATCAATTATGAACACTCAGATGGAAAGCAACTCTAAAAAGACTCAAGACTGAGTATGTGTAAGTAGATAAAATAAGTGTGTAAGTGTATAAATAGTGTCGTGTAGGTTCCACGGTTATGTGTCACTTGTAACTGCTGTCAAAATATAATTAAACCAATTAATCCTACATTTTTCATATTTAGAATCACAAACAATCCCAATTCTTTACAGGTATGGTTGTAACTAAAAAGTTTATAAATATAACTGGTATTTTTTAACCATCTGCCATGTTAGCCATTTAGCATCACAATTGAGAGAGTTATCTGCCTTTCTCTCACATAAAATACTTCATATTTATGAGTCCTCTAGGAAGGAAATACTTATTTTATTTATTTATATTTTATATAGATATTGAATATTTATTTGATTGATTTGATTGTTTTATTATTATTATTAGCAGACATTACAGCAGATGGGATATTAGGTTTTTGGCTGCAATGTCTTTTATCTGACTTTTAATAAATACGTAATTTCTTAGTCACAAACCTGGCTCATAAGGCATTCCTAGAAAAGTGCGTATGTGATATCTACCAGTTGGTGTGGTATTCTGCGCCTAAATAAACACAATTGTAAAAATATTTATAAGAAATATAAAAAGTATTAATATAGTTTTGTTTCTTACTTGATGATCGCTTAGCTGTGTCTAGCTTTTTAACCAGTGTGTGTGTTTAAGTGTGTACGTGCTTGTTGGTGTACCTGTGTTGTCATATCGTGGCCAATTCCTTTCCAACAGAAATAGAAGTTGCTTTGAGATGGGGCTCTGAGATCACTTAACAAATCCCACGCACTTCTTCTGTAGAACTCAGAAGGACATGAGGGATTAAACTATCTCCTTCTAATCCTGGACTCATGAGTCTGAGTTTTTACAGGAAACAAACAACTCACCTCGCTGTCAGCATTTCCAAATGAAAAGTGAACACAGAAAGCAAAAGATTCGGGCATACCTGCTCTATGTAGCTGACTGTTTAGTCAAGCGGTTCTGGTCCCTGTACTGCTTGGAGCGTGAACTCAGGGAGTGAAACTTTATCACAGCCTGTAGCTCCAGAGTGATCTCAAACAATTAGCTGCTCAGATAGTTGGAAGTCCTGCATACCTGACAGAGAGAGAGAGAAAGAGTGTGTTAAAAAGATCGTGCTGCAAGTACTGTTGTTGAAGTTGATAGCTCACCTTCATTTGGGGCTACATGGATGGTTGACGTGATGGATTGTGTCAATGTGATCTAGCAACTGAACTTGAACCGCTCCCTTTATAGGCCTTTTCTTTTAACATGCTACGTGGGTGAAAGTACTGTATGTGTACACTCATGAGCTTATTTTGGCATTTAATTTCAAAACCATCTGCATTAATCTCTCCTATGCTGCTTCCACTTTTCCAGGAAAGCATTCCACTAAATGTTGGAACACGGCTGTGGGGATTTGAAAGAACATCAGTGAGGACAGGAATGCAGTGCTGGGTGAAGTTCTGCACTCCATCTCAAAGATGTTGTCTGGCTCTCCCCAGGCTGCTGCCACAAATTTGAAGTGCACACTCTCCAAATGTGATTACTAGTTCTAGGGAGAATAATTCCCATGTCCTCTTCTTATAACATTTTCTATGTGTATTTGCTGTATGTTTGAATCTGGTATTAAACTCCTTCTGCTTTTAGCCTCTTTATAAAAAGATGTATGTATATGTATGTCATCTGCCTTAGTTTTAGTTCCTCCAGCGCTGTGTATTTGGTTGTTCTCGCTCTCTTTTTGTCTTTATTAGTTAATTAGTTCCCACCCTGTCTGTTCACCAGTTTTAGTTTTCCCTGATGTTTCTATGTCTCTATATACATTCAGTTTACTCTTTGTCCGTGGATAATTAAATTCTATAAGTTCTGTGTAATCTGGTGCTCAACTTCATTCCACACCTCAACTGTGATACATGTATTAATCATTTGGATAATTTAGATTACAGAAATTTTAGCACAAACAATTTAGAAACGGTAAATGAAATATTCAATATTTCGGTACCATTTCAGATCGCTAATCAGTTAAGAAAAAATAAGTGGCATTGACAATATAAACCTTTGTACAGATATACATTATGCTGTGCAAATATACTAACACTCCAATAACAAAAATGATTACGCTTTCTAATAAATCAATGTAGAAATTACAATTATTACAATATATTAGTGATTTGATGGGAAGCTGTGTATTATACCTCCAGGAACACTTGTACCAGGCCCTCCATTAGTGATGCCCTCCTTGAAGCTGGAGTCATCATCATTCTATGTGCATGGCGCCGTTTGGGCTGGGAGCATCACTGGTTATAGTTGGAGTAGGCCTTAGCCAGACTTAAATACCAGATCATCTGGACTAGCACTATATTCATGGGTAGAACCTGATGGACAAACAGAGAAATTGTAAGGAAGCGTTTGTTTTTAATTCTATGAAACTGTAATTGACTCTACTTGTAATTATTCCTTGGCTACATTTTTAGTAACATTTTCTTATTGCATAGACAAACTATTAATGGTCATAATATGTCAAATTATGCAAATACTGTCTAAAAGTTACTTATTTGATCAAAAATAATTTCTAAACCTAACTTTTCTTCCAATAAAATCTAAATTTGCTGCTTATTACGCTTTAGTATTGGGTAGAATTAGGGATGAAAAATATAGATCTGTATACAATAAGGCACAAATATGTGTAATTAGCATTAATAAATGGCTAATATTCAAGTAATATGCAGCTAATAAGCAACTAATAGGTGTAACCATAGATTTAAGTGTTGTGTAAAAGAAGTTTTATTGTGGAAACATTATTAGAATTTAAATAAAGCATAATTTCTTTTTAACACACTGTTTAATATGTCTTTTTAAGAATGTATATGATTATGTATGTTGTTTCTCACCACTGCGTGTCTCATCATAAGGGTAATTGGCCACCCGCGTCTCCTCCGTGTAAGGGTGGCTGATAGGACAAAAAGATGTCCATGATCCAGTGAATGACAGCCTTAATTTCAGTGCCAGCTGCAACACACACAGGCCAAAAATCATTTTATCAGTCTAAAAAATAATGCGCGTGCTGCAATATTTAACGGTCGCTGTTTGAGCGTCTCTCACCTTGGTGTTTTCATCCCCAGCTTTCTTCATGTTTATCAGAAGATAGTTTGGTAGCTCCTCCTCTCTTTCATTCATGTAGACGATACGATCAAGATCAGGAAAGTTCGGTTCAGATCAATCCCTGAGCGTTGCTGCGGCCCACAAACCAGTCCTTCACATCTCACCAGACTGCACATAAATATCATAATGATACCATTAGCATAATTAGCACAAATCATAACAAAAAACTAACATTTTTTTATACCAAGGGTAATGTGTGTCACTATCAACTGTCTTAAACTATCAACACTATCAACTGTTTTTTTTTGGCAGGACATATGTGATATGACTGAACAGATTCAGTTTAGACTTAGTAAGAGACAATTTTCCGACAAGGAATCACTTACTCATCATTTTCAGACACTGGGAAATGCAGAGTCTTGTAAATTGAGTTTGGCTACAAGAGGAAGTCTGAATACAACATTAACCTTTTTAAACACACCAAAAACCATACACCTATGATCCACAGACTTTTATCCCATTTTGTGACCTATATCATCTGTCTATCATGCTGATTATTTTATAGGTTGTTTTTAGTGCAGTTCTCCTAAAAGATGCAAACTTTATTGCTCTTATGTGGCAGGACAGGAATTTCCATCACATTCAGAGCAAACGGAAAAAACCAGAACAATGCATGATTGCTGCGTGGTCAGCATAGACATGTATCACAGCTGAAGCAGTAAAGCAGTGTGGTCAACCACATCCCCCAGTGAGGTGTTTAATAATCGTTTGGTTTCCCCTAAGCAAATGTGAAACTAAAAGTCCAGGGACCTCATGCTTATACAATATGTCAAATGTGTCGTGAAATGTCAAAGCCCACACTTCTGTAGTACAGACTGCAGAAGCATGTAGTAAACCACAGTAAAGTGTTATGGAAATCAGCACCACTGCATTCTGCCAACAAAACTAAAATAAGGTGAACATTTTCTTAAAATTGAAAGTAGGGGATTTTCTTAGTTCAGTCAAAGTATAAAGTAAAACCCCACTATTATCTATGATTTTTAAAATTGTTGTAAAACTACTGTGTTTTTGTCCTGCTGCATAACACATCAACAAAAGCAGAACATTAATAATTATGACTGGGGACTGTCATGTACATAACACTATAATGAGAACACTATTATAATAAAATGCTTAGTTGCTGTGTTTCTGCGCATCCCACGAAAGGAGTTCATTCAGAGCCAAGCAGACAGATAGCCAGTAAGTCGCAAAATTAGCGTTATGTTGTATAAAATGAAGTGCATAATCTTCTGAGATAAATGATGAGTTAAATCCATCGATTAGAACCTGCTATCACGCTTCATTCTACAGTGCACTTGTCAAAACAGAAATTCAGAACTGCTGTCATATACAACATTATTATAAGGGCACTATTTTAAAAAATGTGGAAAATTCTTTGGTTTCTGATGTTTATGATAACTGTTTTTAATCAAACATAAACATTATTTTGCATTTTGCCAGTGTCCGTTACACATTTCACTGTGTATTAACCTCAATTCTACGACTGTCTAATGTCTAGCCCCAAACATTTGATTCGACTATCGGAAGATACAAATCACAACGACTCTGTAGATCCTTAGTTGGGGACATCCCTAAGATGTAAGGTCATAAACCAGTAGACTCAATAAATTGATAGGAATTTGTCAGCAATTATTTGTCTCTGTTATACACTTACATTATATTGCACACACAGGAAATGAGTTTGCAGCTTACATTAACTTGCTCTTTAGCATTCCTGGGAGACTTTCAGTGAAACCCTCCACCTGTGTAAATAATCATGAGTGTATCTGCCTATGTACCTATGCTAAAATTGTCAAGAGTTTCCAAGACAGAAGTAGAAAAAAAAGTAAATGTATGGTGTAAATTAATTACTTTGTAACTTTCAAATGTTACTTTATGTTTGTGCTTTCGGAAATAAATCTGTACTGTCCTAATTAGGCGTTTTATTTGTTAGCATTTAGGCCCATTTGCAGCAAGGGCCTTAAGCCAAAGAGACGCCTGCATTCTTCTTCTTGTGTAGAGTGTGTGTGTTTACCTGTGAGGCTGCTTTCTCAAAACCGTCCAGGATTCATGGAGACATGATGTGGTGCGCGTGGAGTGGATCCAGATCGATGATGGTGTCGTTGCCTCACAGTACTCATTACAGAGATACTGACCAGATAGATGAGAAGCTCTCTGCCCACAGCCTCATTGCCGTGCATGTTCGGTATGTACTTAAACTCTGGCTCACCTATCACGCACAAAACAAGCACAGTTAATGACCACGATACTGTATGCACATGTATTAAATGAACCACAAAAATAACAACTAATGATGCCTTGATAGTTATTTTAGGCATTATCTTTTAAAAAGTGAACTGTACTTGTAATGAATCACATGTATAAATGTCGAAAAGAGCATAAGCACTATCTTACCTACCGATCATATTTAAAGTCTGGGACAATTTGTCAATCATTCAGCAACTATTATACACATTTGTATGGTGCAATCAATATTATGATAGTAGTCATAATATTACATTTAATGTCTTTAAAAATATATTATATTTAATACAGTTATCTAATAACACTGATGTACATAACTTGCTGAACATGATCAATAAATAAAGTAGACCAATTCAAAATATCTAATGATAATCAAAAATAAACCAAAATACCACAATTAAATATTTTACTATGCTTGTCACTTTCCACAGATGAAATTTTAATAAGGCCTAAGTATAAGTCATTGCTACTACCGCTAAATATTTTAATAACAAACTCAATATTTTATGAGCTGTTTATTTTTATTCATTTTACATGAGATGTTAGACTTCATCTTGGTTATTTATAATATTCTCTTGTTTCCCATTACAAAAGCACCTCCTTTGTTTGTATAATGAAGACATGGCTTTATTTATTTCCTTTAATGACCTTGATCTCACTTGTTTTTAGAGTGTGCTGAATGATCGGGTCTAGAGTTTGTGGATTTACTGAAGTGCTCACTCCATTGAACACCTGGCCAGATGTCAGAATCAACACACTCATATAAAACAGAGAAACGACATTAATCTGCATAACATCTATATTTAGATTGACTGAATAGATGGAGTAGAAAAATCCAAGAAAGCATACATGACATTTCAGATATATAAAAGACATCTGTATAGAAACAATGGATTCTTATTAACAATGGACCTATTCACAAACATTTCTTCATTTATTTAACTACTATTTATTTTAACTTTTTCTTACATGTGCATATACATATAAGGACAGAGATATATTCAGAGATATATAACGGTGTTTTTGCAGATACAAAACTGTATGGCAAATCTGGTAATAAAATCATGTAACTTCAGCACACACATTTTAATCCTTCAAAGCTGTTGCAGTGCTCATATAATCATACTGTTTTAGTTATAAATATCTATTATTACAAAATTTGTTTTACATATTATTTCATATAAAATATAAGCATTAATTACATTTACAAACTTTAAGCATAAATGTGTTTTTATTAGTTCACACTTTGAATAAAGAAATGTATGGTAAAATAATAACAATGCATTTACACACACACACACACATGTTGGCATTTGTGTTTTATGAGGACTCTCCATAGGGCTAATGGTTTTATACTGTACAAACTGCATGTACTGTTGTACACCAACCCTACCTAAGCCTACCCCTTTACAGGAAACTTAAAGCGCCATTTAGTATGTTTTCCAAGCGTTTTTGAATTATAGAGGATGGAAGTGTTCTCATAAACCACACCTTCAAATAGTAGCCACCTCCGCATTATCCATCACATTACACAAATTTTGTCCCCATAAACCACAAAAGCCAGCGCACACACACACACACTGAAACATATGTTATATATCAACACTAAACCCAGTGCAAACGCAGAAATAGTACTGTCTGAGCTTCAGAATGCTCACCTGCTTTCTCACACAACAAAGACTGACCCATTAAACCCTCCCAACAATCCAAGCGGCTCAAACATGAGGCATAACATACATAAACACACTTCATCCCTCCAGGTAACGTACTGCAAATCACCAGAGGCCAGGAAAGGACACCACGCGTTTTCTTTCTTTATCTCAAACATAGACAAGAGAGTTAGCATACAATCAAGTAATTTTTTGATGTTCATTGCAACACACAAACAATGTTTACCTGCCATTGCATGATAAACATTATATAATATTTAAGCACCTTGCTATGCAGCACGGCTTTAAAAACGTGTTGCACGGACAGACCACCTGTTTAGAGAAGCCGACAAAACAGTCAAGCAAGAACACAAAGGCATCACGGTACTGAATGCGTTTATCTACCATGCACAGAGATTGGAAACAGATGGAAGAGCTGTTTTATTCAGCAGGAGTTCTACTTGGGCTCTGGACTTTTTAGCCGTCTATTTCCTGCCTCCCTGAACATCTAAATATTCTGCATCTCACAATTAAAGAGCAGCATATTAAAAATATCCACAGTGTGTGTGTGTGTGTGTTCAAGCTCTTATATGAGGCTGTATGTCCCTGTCATTTCTTGAACTTTGAAGCTCAATTACTTTAAAATGGGTACATGAAACTCTTTTGCAGATGTTAATGTCAAAGCAAAAGTATTCCCAGGCCTGCCCATAGGAAGTGTGCGTCTGAATGTGCTAATGTGGGTAGGTGTCTGAGAAAAAGTCTGTGAGAAAGTGAGAGACTTAAAGGGCCTGCAATCCATGAGGACCAGCGCAACCAAGTGCGGTAGCGGAGACGAAGAATTTGATAAATTATTAATGCTGGGTTGCGGGAGAATAAAATTATTCTTGGGACTCCGCAAAATGGAAATAACTATCTTAAAATTAAATTGTTAAAAGAAATAAAATATTATTTATCTGCACAAAAGCAACAAAACAACTCAAAATAATAATTAAAAAGCGATTTACAGGCGCAAAGTCAACAAATTCTCGCGTGGTTCTTTTTGAGAACAAGGACCCCTAGGCCCACACGAAGCAAAATGTCTGAAGAGCATGACACCGTGGAAGCGCTTAGTGCTTTACAGATATTAGTTTTATTATTAAAGACAGGAACATACAAAACTACAAAAAGCCAAACAAAGAAATCAGATATTTGGAAATGCTTTTCTATAGTATGTGGCCAATGATGAAAACACCTTCCTTTGCGACTCGACAAATGCTGCAAAATACTCACATACAGCAGCCACAAGTCTGAGCTGAGTCTGAGCGTCATGTGTGCCACAGTTTGGTAAACTTCCCTGTCCTTTATGGCAAGTAAGTGAAAGTGTCAAGTGCACTAAAAGATGAGCGACTGAAAAATCGTTGACTTTGTATGTACCGACCTAAGACCTTATGACACGTTTCTGGACAGGAGTTTCTTTAAGCTAGCGCAGCATCTACGTTGTCCCCAGCAATAAGATTAGAAGAATTTGATGTAGAGAATTTGCCCACATCCAGCAAACATTGTCCGCGAAATCTGAGTGAAAGGAGCACAAACACTAAGAAGAGCTATTTATCACTGACATGACCGATACAATTGTAAAATATGGTTTAACGCGCAGTGACAACTGACATCCCTGGACAAGCTTCACCGAAAACCTCTTTCCTATCAGCCACAATACACTACAGATGCACAGTGCTTTTGCCACCGTTCGATGCAGGCATTTTTCAAAAACCAGTGAAAACATTCGATCTGCTATTTCAGAATTGTATTTGGAATAGATAGTTCTGAGAGCAAACAAACTTGTCTTTGTCACTGACAGAGGAGAAGCGAACATGATCGCGGCTCTCTGGCAGTTCACCGAGACTGAACTGTGGCATCATATACTCAACATCATTCTTTCACGCCATTTCTCATCCACTGCTTGATGGACAAAACGCAGAAGCTGGCCACCTTCTGAAAGACGTAAAAAACTAGTCACCTACTTTACAACAAACATTCTGGCCTGCAGGTGAAGCTAGTAGTCTCTAAAGCGATCCATTAGAGGCAGATGGAAATTCAAATTCCGAAGCGCTGGTTCTGTGTTTCAACAGTATGATGACGACTGCAACAATCCTGTTGGAGAAAATAAACAGTTGATAAGTAGCTTGCATCAGCCAAAAATAATCTTAAAACCACAGTCGATGTTTTGGAAGCCATTCAAAGCGTAACCAATGACTTGGAAGTCAGACAATACAGCCTTGAGTGCGTCTCTAGTTCTGTGTTAGTCCGTAAAACTCAGAAACCACTGCGAGGTGATGCATCGACTTGCATGTAGCGATCCTGAGCGAACTAATGTCACCGAAAGGATTTGGCACCAACTGGAATTCATGCTCTGAAATGGCGACATTTCTCACTCCCCAACAAATCAGTTAAAGATGATTGATGATCAAGAAAGACAAGCTGTGATTAGTAACTGTCAAAGTGCTAGTTGACAGATTGGGCTTTGATGAAAACAGAGAGAGAAAACCTACCACCACCAGCAAAAAGTCTGCTTTCAGGACTTTGCAGAATGAGATGCAGATGATACCATAGACAGCAGCGTCTCAATTGATTCGAAATTGCAGGATATTTAAAAATCCAAGTTAAGGCGGATCAAACCTGCGGGCCCAAAGGATGTCCTCCAGTGGTGGAAAAGGCGATCAAGAATTTCCAAGATTGAACAAATTAACCGCGTCATGTACTTTGTATTCCAGCTTCCAGCGCACCGCTTCGGAGAAGGCGTTCAGCATTTGCTATAAATATATTTTTATATCAGCTGATAAACAAGCGCAATCATTTAATAAATATCGTTTTTAACCACAGTGAACATAAAATATAGCACCCAAGACCAATTCAGCGGTAATACTTTGAATTTGTCATACAAGTTCACTTTTAATCAACAATCTAAAAAAGATAAGATACATTCAAACACATCAACTATTTTTTATTAAATTATTTTTGTTTATTTGTTTGAATTACAAGCAATATTTTTATCTTGCTGTGATAAAATAATGATGAAAATTTTTGAAATATATAAATAAGAATTTGCATTATCAAACAAGAAGGCTAATAATAGAAATTTAAAATTTAAATTTAAAATAACATTCAAAACATTACAGTTATGAAAAGTTATGTTTTTTCAAAATCTTTTGTTAAATAGCAGCATCATTAAGAGAGAGAAAAGACTTCAAAATGATGATTGTCTTCATTCTTTTTCATAGAATAACTCAGTAATACGTTGGTGTGTCAAGTAAACTCCATAAGTGATGCAGATTTTCAGTGTCAAACTGTTTTTGACAATAAAAAACACAGCCAGGAAAGACACAAAAAGTGTTAAATCCACACAGACTATTATTACGAAAGAGTTTTATATGCATGTCTTATCCAAATAAAGCAAACTGGTTCTGATAGCAGTAATGAGAAATCATCTGCTGTACAGATGAAGGAGGTGCAGGCAGGAAAGGGAGACCACTGCTAATCCATCAGCAAAACAGACAAACAAAAGACATCACTTCAACATCAACACCATCTTTCACACCTCATCTCGTCACCTTTCTCCTTGCTTTGTTTTCCTCTCTTTTCCCTTCCTCACTAAGAGCATATCTCACGTCCAAGAAAGATGAGAACTGTTACGTGGTGTCTGTTAACCTCACTCAGGACAACAGCATTTTTGTTTACATCTCTGTTTCTAATACAAATCCGTAACCTTCAAATGTACATATAACTAAAATGTCCTTGCAGATCGATTATTAAATGTGCTATCAGATATTTGCATTTACAAAGTTTTAGTAAAGGATTTCCAAACCTGAGGCTATGTGCCTCGAATAAAATATTTAAAAAGATTAAATATAACAGACCAAATCTGTAAACCATAAATCCTTCGGCAAGCCAATGTAGGTTGTATATTGGATCTCACAATTAGGATAAATATACACATTAGGACTGTTGATAAATACAGTAAATAACAATTCATCTTAAACTGGAGTCAGTTTCGATTTTGCATATTATGCTATATTTAGTCAATCAAAAATACAAATTAATTATTATAAAAATTAAATGACAGCTTTCTATTTTGTATATGCTTTAGAAATCCATTTTTAATAGGCTGATTTGTAATTATCAATGTCTTAAAAACAGTTGTGCAAGCTGTGATAAAATGTTCAGGATATGCGAGCCAGATAAAAAAGCACTTTATTTTGAAATAGAGATCATAAATGTTAATGTCTTTGCAGTACAGACATTTATAATAAAGATTTCTATTTTACCAATTTAATACATCATGCTGACTAAATGTATTTGTTATTATGCGTATTTAGTTTAATGCCGCAGAAACGCAATAATATATACAATAAAGATGTTTTATTGATGCCACAGCAGCATCACAGCATTGATGCCATAGCTCCGCCTGTGTTTTTTAAATGATATTTAATATTTGTACGGTTACAGAGTAGTTCAGGTTTCTAATCTTATCAGCCAAGTGCTGTACAATACGTGAATGCTGGAATGGAGGCATAATAGAGAATGCATGGGTTTTGAAATTCGGTATCAGCTTTGATTCTTCCGAACTTATAACAATATACAAACTAATCAAATCGAGCAATTCAGTAAGAATATGTTTAATAGCAGGTTTATGCTAATAATTATTTAATTATGGTATCAAGTGTTGATTCAAAGGACCGGCAAAATATGTGCCTTATTTTCATCGATACAAAATGCAGATTTCTGTAACACTTTAGAATAGGCAACACTTTTCCCTCAATAAATCTTAACTAATTGTTTTCACTTATTAATAGTCAGTAAGGTGGTTGTTAAGTTTAGGTGGGCATGTTGGGATGTAGAATAAGGTCATGTAGAATAAGGTATTAATATGTGATGAATTTGCGCTAATAAATAATTGATAGTCTAATGTGCGCATGCTAAAAGCGCCAACTAATAGGTGTAACTGATCAAATAAAATACAACTGAGAAAAACAAAGCACACTAGCACAGCATCATATTTTACTGGAGCAGGCTGCCCTTTCCCTTTCAATCTCTCTTGCATGTTTTAGCCAGAAGACACACACTATGCTGAGAGAACAGTGAACCCAAAAGATGAAAGTGCAGTGCCTTAGAGAGCAGAAACTGCTGTCTCATCTTCACGAAAGGAAAAGAAAGTGGCGTGGGGAAGAAAGGGATTTATTTTAATCTTTCTGAGCCTCACCACATGTTGACCAAAAACCAAGCATAATTTACATAACTTACATAAGACTATATAAACCTTACAAATGTAAATATGTCAGAGACATTTAGCGTTAGGTTTGATTATATTCCTCTTTATATAATTGTATTTCTACTAAACCCATCTGTCCATGAATCAATCAGTCAGTGAAAAGGGTGCTTCTGACATAAGTCGAACCTCTTAAGACATACACAAACAGTGCCATTAACGTCAAAGAAATGCTGGTTTCCATGGCTATGTTGACCAAGGAGACCATTAATTCAAATAATTGATTCAGCACACTTGTAGTGAAAGCGCTGAATACATATTTCCTAACGGTCAGCCATGTATGACATAAAACACATCTCAACTGTAGATCTGACTGCAGTGATGCGACAATGGATTTGCTTAGTGAGATAAAAATGATTTAGAGGAAAGGCTGATCTATAGAATGCTCTCCACTGTTCCAAAGGCTAAACTATTCCTGTCGAAATAACTAATGATCTCTATAGGACAGATGATTACAATCTATAAAAGAGAGAGAGAGAGAGAGAGAGAGAGAGAGAGAGAGAGAATGAAAGTGAATGTGGAATCCCTCTAGCATGTAGTATTAATGAACTTGTGCTCACTGCAGAAAGTACCATTTTCTTCACACCCCTGTGCTAAAACCACAAAAGACAGAGGCTTCAGTTGCTTCAGATGCTCTTATTTTTCCGCATAATAAAGGTACAATACGGAGAAAAACAGAGATTATACTTGAGCACTTTCCATTAATGAGCCTGATATTCTTTTTATATACCAACTGGTCAGTAAAGGAGTTCGAAAAATGCTGATTATTAACCTTGGTCAAATCCTTTGTAAATAAGCTCTTTTGTGTTGTATTCATATTTTACAATGCACTCATTTGGAGTAGACATCATAGTCATCACTTGCAGCTGTACATATTGTGGTGGTAGAGCAGAAATGCAGATAATAAAAGAGTGGGAGACATGAAATAGAGAAAAAAAAAAAACGTTTATATGTCAGAATCGGAATGCAATAATTTTTACAATACTGTCACCGTTTGATACAAAAGCAGATGTTTTAAACACACAGACTATGAATCCTGTTAATGTTAACCTAAATTTAAGCACAATTTGATTTGAAAAATTTATTTTATATAATATTCACATATGCATAGCCCTTCAGGGTAACATTTTACATGACATTTTATCTGTGTCTCCAGCATATGCTGGTTGGTATATTATGAAGCATGGCGGCTGGATTGAGCTGGTTTAAGCTGGTCAAGTTGGTCCTGAGCAGGAGCTAGTTGCTGGAGACCAGCACTTGTTTTCAATAATGACCAACTTAAACCGGCAACCATTCTTCAAAAAGCATATCTAAGCAGCATATGCTATTTTAATCAACAGAGGGTTATCCCCTGATTCCTGACTTTTATCATTTATTGCACCGCGAATATCATCAGTGTTTCACTGTTCATGCAAGCAATTTTTACTGATGATATTAATGACTTAACGAAGAACAGAAATACGGTATCGCTTTTTTCGCTTTCCATTTGCATTTCTTTGTGCAGATTCATTAGTACCCTTTGTTTAGTCACAAGGCGATATTTGGTGATACTTGTCCTGGTGTGTACAAACTTTTCAGTTTGAAATTTACTAACTCAATTTAAACCAACAGCTGTGAGCTTGTCAATTCTGAAAAAAAGCCATAAAAGTGTGGATTAGAAACTGCAAATTCTGAAAAAGGTTGAAAGAGAGAAGTAATGACTGATATTCATTAAAAAAATGTGAGAAATAATTCGTAATTGCAGAAAAAGGCAGATTTTTTTATTATTTAATTTATTTATTTAATGTCATATTTATAATTTCTTCCCCCCAGATAGTCATCCTCTCAAGTCATAAGCTAAAAGATGACAACATTTTAATTTGGGAGTGAATGAGCTGTTCAAATATGTGCATTATTTAAATTAAATGTAACCAGTAGCTTACAGTACATTTGTACATACTTAACCCAGAGCCCTCCCCACAAAACTAACATAACAAAAACAGCAGAGTTAAATAGTGGGGTTTGATGGATGCTCTAAACACTAATGTGACTGATAATAATGGCGGTACTCGACCTTTCATGTGGGAAATGCATAAAGACAAATACAAAGACAATTAAGTCAAGGCTCTGGAAGGGCTAGGCAGTAAAGCTTTCAGATCTTACCCATCATGTGTGAATGTGTGTATCTGATGTAAGGGTACATCACATGCTCCTCAGCGGAGCACGGATGGCCTGTTTCTGAGTGCTGAGTCCCAGCCCACTGCGTGGCAGACGGCGCCATACACTAATTCTTCCTCATCTGACTGAGTACAGGGAAGGCGCATGGCTCGTGGTGCTAAGCTGATCTGTCTCCAGGAGCAACTGCTATTTCTGCCCAGCGTAACCTCCGCTAGCAGCGTACGTATACCGGGGCCTCCCTTTGATATCCTCTCTCTTTCTCTCTCCCATCTGTCACGCTGCTGCTGGTGCAGCTGGTTGCCCATAGCTACAGGGTGTGGGTGGTGCGGAAACTCATCTGGTAGCAATAAAGCCTTAATGCCATGGAGTCATATCTCATAAACACACGCAGAGAGCCAGCCGTGCTGGCCCAAGGAACAGAGGCCTACCTTTGCAGGATAACAGCTGAACGTCTTTAGCACTCTTGTAGACACAGAACACAACATCAGCACAAGGCTGTGAATGAGTTTCTTAGTCAACATGCTGGATGAACGCTACATATGTCAAGAATAAATCAAATGCATGACTTTAGCAGTTGATATTCTGTATAATTTCATAATATATGTCCAATTTTCACAGCTGAGCTATAATATCTAAACTGGCGTTTTACAGACATTTTACAGTTAACATTAATTCATTAGATATCATAAATATATAATTTACCATTTACAGCTTTTGTTAATCTGTTATCATTATTAATTCATTATCATAGATTAAACATAGTATACTATATTTACTGAATTATTTCTTAATATTAACAGTGTTGGGATGCTACTTTGAATATGTAACAGATTATATATTGCCTTATTCCACCAAATTACTTAGTTACTCTGTTTTAAAATGTAGTGTAACCATTTTGATTACTTTATGATATTAAGGTAACTGATTACATTTGAAGTAACTTTTGGTTCCTTTTCTAAATTATAATGTTTTCAAGTGGTAATCTTGATTAAAACACTTGAAGCATAGCAAATTATTTAAAAGCAATAATTTAATTGTAAGCCTTTACAAATCATGGCTTTGCTTCTCCTCTAGGAATAAATACTGGTTTACAGTCATGAAAGATATAGTTTAATAGCTAAGATATTGTTTTTGAAATTAAATCTTTGGATAGCTGTTATGTGAAACAGTGGCATCCAACCAACCTGTCCCGAATAGTCTGTCATAATAATGTTTTGTACTCTATCTGTGTCACAACTCAAGTTTCACATGGCTCAGTTGATATATATATGATGGATTGTAGTCATGTGATCATGGGAGTTGATCCCAGAGAATGCATGTTTACATAAATGTACATTTCTGTAAGTGCAGATTGGAGTGTAGTCATAATAAGCAAAGCTATGTATGAATTACCTTGAGATCAGTGTAAAAAGTCCATGACATCCACATACGTCATTTATGACGACAGACACAACCTAACACTGTCATTATTTTGGCTTCTGGGGTGCATAAGTTTAAGCGTTAAAAATAGATTAAATGACAAGGTGCTTGCACAAACAACCTATGGAGTTGTTTTCGTTTAGAAGGACAGGCTCTATCAACAATGCCTTGGAAAAAAAAACTTCAATTATAAAAGCTTAAGATAAACCCAAACAGAAAGTCAAACAATTACAGGATAAGCATTGCCATATTCTGTATATTGAAATTGGTGTCTCATATTTTAGAGGCAGTCTATACATCATACAAGTTAGTGGAAATCTGCGTATTGTGAAAATAATTCCAGATCTATCTCCCTTTGTGATCATTTAACATTTTCACTTTTTCTCCAGTAACTATAATTGGTTGCAATTACATTCCTTTAGTAGTTAAATTATTTAATTCCATTAAATGTAACTCTTCAAATATTATTTTGTTAGCTTGTTTTAATTAATTTCTACAATAAAATGTGCAAGATAATACATAGAATTTAGTATACAGAATTTAAAATGAACCTATAGATTAGAACCTCTGATATCTGCGTATTAACTAATATTAATTCAGCTTTATTTGGTTGCACTCTATATTAAATTGGCCTTATATCTACTATAAGAACTATGCACTTATTGTGTTCTAATGTATTTTTAAACGCTCCTGCTGCTGTTGAGGTGGGATACGGGTAAAGATGAGAACCGGTTTAGGTGGTATGGAGTAGGTTAAAAGGTGGGTTGAGGTAAGGGATGGGTCAACAAAGATCATTATAAATGAATTACAGATGTAATTATGAAAGTATTTTTATATAGGAGTACAATGTAAAAACATGTTTGTACTCGCCATTTGTATCATTAATTTAAATGTAAGTACACAGTAGTTAGGCCATCTAATATAGGTAAACCTGTTATTCTAATCAAAAGATATTCAGGTTACAGCACACTGTAATTCAAGGGGTCCTTGACTTGTCTACAATGTAATTATACATTTAACTATGTATTTACTATGTATGGTTAGGGTTAGGATTAGGGTTTGGTTTAGGGTTACTTGCTTGCAATTATGCATAATTAAAATTATTATAATAGTAAGTGCATGTAACATATAACAAGAACACCTTAAAATTAAAGTGTTACAGGAAATTCAATTATAGGGTCAAAGAAGGTGTTTTTATATAAAGTGAATGATCTCTGTGAGTAAGCGGATAAAACAGGCAGTATAACACAGACATTGTATCTAAAGGCCTGCTTATGTATAAAAAAATCGTTTTAAGATTAAGATAAGATGAATGCATAATATCATACCTCACTGAGTTTCCAGTAATCATGTATTATACACAGAATACAAATGATCAAAAGCGATCACTCTAAGCGGATCTTGTCTCTATGTAGGTTTCCAGTCTGAGGTGTTCAATGATTAGTTAATCCATCGGCCTAATTCCAGACCGCAAAGTGCACAATCCAAAATCTAAATAGAGCACACTATTAACTAATTGGTATACAGCTTCAGATCAGGATTTAAAACCCATAGTACCTACATCCCGAAACACACAACACAAACTAAATCACAGTGTTATTACTTTCATGCTTAGCCATATTACTCAAACGCAATCACCGTGGCTGAGCCTACCATAAGATCTGCATCAAAACACTGATTTCTTAGTAATCTTTTATCAATCAGTCGTGAATAATGACAGCAGTCAGGGCAATAATATAGCAGCCTCTTTGGGAAGCGAAGCTCCTTCATTCATGCTGGATGAACCTAGTGTTCAGTCAAGTAATAAGCAATAAACGTTACCGGTTAATATATGCGCCCAGCGTATCTGCTAAGAAAGCGGTGCGATAAGCCTACGCAACCCAGTCTCTAATTGATGTGCAATAATATTCATTCTGCAACCCTCGCAAAATAGTGGCGCGCCGCCGTCAGCCGCTGTCATCACATCTCCGTGAGCGCGCGGACAGCCAAGCGCTTTGCAGCGTCACAGCGAGCCGGTGTGATTGATGAACGTTATTAAGCCAATACGACCGTAGCCACGCAGAGCAGTCCCGATGCAATCCTGTTCGATCGCAACACCAATTAGAACGGGTTTGCATTTAGCTGCTGATATCCGTACAGCGATTCAGTAAGACACGTCTTCAGGTTTCATCAACTCTCCATCGCTCGCAGCTGTCAGCGAAGATCAAACCATTAAATATACTGCAAAAACGAATATAACACACGGGTTTATTTCCCTCGAAGACGGCTGTAATAGGAGAACCCCCTTTTATCGATTTGTTATCGATTAATGGCCTAATATAATTTCGCACGGCGTGGATCGACATGGCACGCAGAGAAAAACGCTCGCTTACGCTGCTTTACGGAGCTTCATGATTAATGGCACGACGGTCTGTGTTTCTGTATTGTCATCTAGTAACCCAGTTAACGCCGATCTCACAGGCTCGTGGACCCGGGGTTGTCCGCTCATCTCAGCACGAGCAGCTCTCGGCCCTCATGTCTCGCCCACCGTGTAGATGCAGGTGATGGGGGCACTGGGAGCCGAACGGACACCAGCGCTTTCCGCATCTCCTCATACCGGTGTTATCAGAGGAGATGCCTCCTTCCCCCGCAGCATCACCTGGGGCCAGGGGACAGCATCAACCGAGGCCGCAAAACACCGCCGCCGTCATCGCTCCGTCTCGTCTCTCTTAGCGCCGCTGTCGGTCTTTCTCTCGTTCTCTCCTGCGCGTCTGTCTCTCTGGTTTTCCGTGTCGTGCTCATGCCAGACCGCAGAACTGACGCGTGAGCGCGAGTCCTGACTGCCTGTTTAGCCGCGGGGACGCGCGTCCGACCACCGGACGTGCAGCTGCCGAGATTACGGACGCGCAATTGAGTGCACGCGCACGGTGCTACCACCTGCAGGGGCGTGGCTTGTGTGATGACGAACAGAAGTATCCGATAATCAGATTCAATTAAATGTAAATACACTCCGTATGAATACTATAAAAGCTTGAAATATTCTTAAGAAATATTCTTGAAATATTCTTAAGTAAACGCATTACTTTATCTGGATGGTGGGTTGATGAGACCGTGATATGAACATTAAAAATCACCTAAAATGAAAGACTTTCTCTGATCCTCAAGTCTGTATGAACTTCTCCTTTTGCACATAAATATGGGTTCATTTGGTTATTATTGACTATTTATATATATATGTGATGTTGTTAGATAAAGTTCCTCACGATGCTATATCATTTATATTCTAACAAAGCATTATTCATTTTATATTTTACAATTAATTTATATTAATATTAATAATTAGCATCTATCAAATATTACCTAATAGGTCTCTCCATAAATTACTAATTTGAAATAGCCTACTGTCATTATTTGAAAAATTATATTGGGAATTGTATGCTTGTACCCTATAGAAGTATAAAATATAGTATAACATAATTATTAGAGGAACTGAGTTGTAATACCTAAATTATCCTAATTTTCTGTAATATTCAGCTTTGGGCAGCTGTACTTTCTCTTGGTAAAAGAAGATGGGTTTGCAATCACATGATTCTTTAATATCATGTATTTAATATGTATATCTCACCTCATACAGCATTTGGCTTAATGGTAGATGTGAATGGAATGAAAAGCATTTTGAGATTTATGTTTGAGTTTTCTCCTCTAAAGTGTTTATTTTGTTTTTAATCATTGTTCCCACAAATCCTTTCAAAGCACATCTACTGTGCTATAGGTGGTACCAATGGAAGTTACAATCTTTACAGAAACTGAGCAAAAATCAGGTAGACAACAAAGCAAAAGAAAAAAGAAAAAGCAGGCACAAAATAACCATTTATAACATTCCATCTTTGTTTATGTAGAAAGTAAAAGTGCTTTTTGACAATAATGTCATTATTACTTGAAACAGATAAGATATTTATAATAATTGAGAACACAGGCTGAAGTCCGACAGTCCTTTGAGTACCAGTGGTCTAATAATAACAGCGGTGTGTTTTTTCTCTTTTCAAAGGCACGTTGCTGTAAGCTGGCATTCATTTAAATCGGTAGTCTGATTTTAAATACTTTACAGTCGGTGTGCAGCAGGGCGATGCAAAAAAAGCATCAGTGCATGGAGCCCACACAAGAATCCAACAAGAGATGGAGATCGCTCTGGGTGGCGGTGATCTTCCTCAATCCGATGTCGCTCTTTGGCTTTTATGAAATGAGTAATGCTTTGTAGAAATTGGGAATGGTGTTGAAGAGTTTGTCCCACCAGGTGAAAGTAGATCCATAGTTGCCCTACCCAAAATTCATGGTGAAGTCATGGAAGCTTGAGCTCCAGCGTAGAATGGAATCAGATGTAGGGTTCAGAGGAATGTCGTAACCGCTAAAGAGAGGACCAAAGATGAAACTAATACTATAAAGTCATTTAATAGTCCATTTAATATTTTGTTATATTATTCAGAGAATTAATATTGTAGTCAAACTTATTTGTGCTCAGATACTTCTGGTGATGTAGTTTAATTGTTGCTCAGGTTTATAAAATAAATACATTTTCAATACTAGTGCCCTCCTAGTGTTGTAATAGGTTGTTATAAACATGACAGAGAACATATGTATGAGCATAGCACCAGTGTTCATTTTAACCAGCTATTTTATAGATATCTTACTCTGTCCAATAATTTTTTTAATAGATTTTATATTTGGTCAACATTTTCTTTATTCTGCATTTTTTTAAATCAAGTTTTGATGGACTAAGCAGTATAGAATTTTTAATCCAGGTTTGATCAATAAATCTCAAAATTGTAATCATGACTACTGTTAATTAGTCATTTTCAAGTTGAAATTTTAATTGGATTTTTGTCATTTTCAACTCCAAACTTGTTTACTCATTGAGTTACGCTTTATTTATTTTTTAAAACAAGGAACAATGCTTTGTATTGTCACATTGAGAGTTGCTTATGTTTATTCAGCGACCACAATTGCAAACCGTATAGTTAGAAATCCATAGGATTATTATTATCAGTTAACTATTATGATCTAATCACTAAGCTTAGACTTCAAATGTAGCCAGAGTAAAAAAGCTCAAGAGTCCATGTGAAGAACTTTATTTGTAATTCTGCAGTGTATTATTACTGAGCTCACCTGTAATGATGGTTTCAAAGAAGCGGAAAATGACCCAAACCCAGAGCAAAAACCATATGATTGCAGACCATGATTATTAAAGAATCCAGCCCCAGAATCAGAGAGTCTCAGCGGAATTGGGCATATTCTGCCTGCATGCCAAATGGAGCCTAAAATACGAAAGCGAATCATCTATCATTAAGAAAGAATTTGATCAAATTTAATAAAATTACTAAATAATGATTACTTCTAAGACATTTTATAGTCAGTTAAGTACAGCAAGGTGACACCAGAATAGAAAGATTTATTACTTAGCTAAAATAGGAGTATGATTAGATACATGCTTTACATATGTCAGGACTACAAACATTTTATTTCAATTTATTCATAATAATGAATAAACATGAAAACTCAAATGCCACCGAGCTTCTGTGTTATGTGTCTGTATATTTAGATTCTCTTTGTATGTACATTGTTCACTGTTTATACGTAAATAAAAAGCTTAAATAGCATGTTAATTTTTGAGTGAACTCTGCCAATACGTGTGTCACTATCCACAATCAATGTTGCTTAGCATTTTTGTATTATGATATATACAAACACAATATATTGTTATACACATTTACATATACCAATATAAAACTAATGTAATGGTTTAAAAGTCACAAGAAATGTCTCTTCAAGTCATGGCTATCATACAGACTGCAGAGTAACACAGTGAAGTCATGATGGACTTTATGAATGTATTTGTAGATTCTCTGCGATGATGCAGGGCTCGTGGAGGAAATGATACCACGTGTCTTCAATCACTGCACAGCAAAACACTGGAGGCCAATATAAAAGGGCCTGAGATGGTGAGAAAAAATGTTTAAAATAATAAAAACAAGATTTGTAAACACAGTACAAGCTCAGGGCTCCTGACTATAACTTAAACCCTATTGTGATTTTTATCATGATCACTTCAAATAAATCTAGAGGTGTTCTCTGTGAGGGCATGGAGTCCCAGTGTAGGAATGCTGAAGAACTCGAGTAAATGTCGTCCATAGATGGCGGTGACTGGATGCAAAAGTGATTAAACAGCAGCATCTTAAGCACTTCCACTGTTTCTCCAACGTCTCTAGTTTATCCTGCAACAGCGTTGAAAAACATGCGTGGGAGTTCATTTTCATTTTCTATTTTTAACATCAAAATATATGAATATTCCAATTAAAATAGTTCAAATGAAATGCTTTAATTTCCACATACTGGTTGGATCTTATACTTCTGCATGAAGGAGAGGAACTGAAAGATAAATCAGGCAGACAGAAGAGGAAATAGATCAGTTAGTGGACGATGAGGAGCCCAGGTGGCGATCTGGGCTGCTGTAGCTCTGCAGCATGTGGTTTCCCACTAGCGTGCGCGAGGTTCCTGCAGCGGATTTTCTGGAAGAAATGAATCACAAATTCCACGCTGAATCTACGCTGAAGACAGGATGTTGGCTGCCAGCCGCGTTCACCTCCATGGCTTGAGTCAGTGGGACTCTCCGGATGAGTAACTGTACTCACAAAATGACATGAAGATTAGTGAGACTCAGTTATCACTTGCCTGAAGGACAGGTAGTTGATATGGAACTGCATCCTATCAGAATGATTGTTATATGAACATGAGTTAAAGCTCGACAGGTTCATGAGTCTTTCCAATCTTAAGTCATGCACAAAAGTGGCATTAACTAAGATTCATAAAATGCTAAATATTGATTATTCTTGATGCCTCCATATTATCCACTTACTGAACTGTAAGTGTTCGTTAAGTTGCCTTTTATGCCGATGAAAAAGTTGACTAGTTTATTGCAACATCCACTCTTATTTAAACCAGATAAACAAATGCTTAACATCACAGAAAAACTGCGATTGATTATTTTAGTCGTATTATTAAAATGCGCATTGTAGCCAGTCTATTAAATAACAATCAGAGCATGATCTACAGACATTTTATTTATCTGTCAGACGCAAATATATATTGAAATAATTTCTCAAACAACACATGCATTGCTTTCTCGCGTGTTTACATTACTCTAACTAAATAAAGACAAGCAGCGTAGTTATTTCTCAATCTAACCTTTCTAAAATCATATTTACAGCAAATATCGTAGTGTAGAGTCTGTATTTCTGCAGGAACGGCTTGTAGACTCACCTGTGAGCTCTTCTTCTACCTGCGCCAGCTCTACGGTGGCTTTTAATGTCACAGGAGCTTTACATATGACCGATGGCGCGGACAAGAGCAGACGACGCGTGCGGGCACGGGCCCGTCGCTCATTGGCTGTGGCAAGAAGGAGGTTGACGTATGCGGGCAGAGGCCAGGGACTGATTGGCTGAGGGAATGAACTGACGATAGTGAGACCTCAGTTTCCGCAGCACCAGCCAATCAGAGACGCGCCTGTCTTTCATAATCTATTAACCTGCGCTGACTGCGCCTTCAAGCAGGGGTTTCATTCTTGATCATAGTACGGACCCCCAAACACCCCAAACCCATTCTAAAAATCTAAAAAGTATATATATATGTGTGTGTGTGTGTGTGTGTGTGTGTGTGTGTATTAATTGCATCATATGTAGTGGTTATAAAATAAAACAATCACAAAGTACTGTATTTTTATTGTTATTGTTTGTTTTTTTTTATTCTATTATGAATTCTTTTGTTTTTATGTTTTTTTCCAAATGTGAAAAATCAGTCAACTATTTAATATACTAGTCTGTTACTGTAATATTTTTCTGTTCATTAGTGTACTTCTATAGTACTGTATTTTATTCATATATTACACATTTTAACCTCATTTTATTTATGCTTTTTCTTAAATCCACCCATTTACTGTAGTCTAATTTTTATTGATTTGTTTTAATCTAATTCATCTTATGCCTGTTTATTTGTTGTTTACTTTCTGTTTGTATTTGCATAATTTTTTCATAATTTATTTTAACCTTAGTAAACCATCATTTACTTTTCTGGAGTGTTAAAAGTGGTGTATTCAAAAGATCTTCTCTCGTTTTCATTTCCTCCTGCATTATTTAGTACCAAATACATGCATAATTTATCAAGCTTAAGTAAAAAGTAAAAAAAAAAAGTTCACATATACTTTGCACATTACTGTCACACTGAAAATACACAGTAGCTGAAATTATATTGTATTGTGCTTCATGCGAACACACACACACACACACACACAAAATCTTAACATCAGGTGGTATTTACTAAAGCATGTTTATT
This sequence comes from Puntigrus tetrazona, assembly GCF_018831695.1. Taxonomy (NCBI): domain Eukaryota; kingdom Metazoa; phylum Chordata; class Actinopteri; order Cypriniformes; family Cyprinidae; genus Puntigrus; species Puntigrus tetrazona. Next base: position 12,234,760 of record NC_056699.1, read on the forward strand.
ATTAATGATATAAAACAAGTTATGAAACTTCAAGAACACGACATTCCTCTTGACTGACAATAATACACTGTTTTATATATATATATATATATATATATATATATATATATATATATATATATATATATATATATATATATATATTCATTAATAGGCTCATTAATAGGTGATTGTAGTTTAAGAGAGTTAAATATTAAACAGCAAGAGCAGTATAGAGAAAGCCATTAAAATTACAGAAAACAAAGACAGAAAAAAGATTAAAGAAGAGGAGAACAAAAAACAGAGTGAAAGAGAGAAAAGAAAGAAAGATTTATATAAGAATTAGTACCTTTATACCTCTTCAGTGTTCAATACCGCTAGTACAGATAGCACATCACGTTGTTTAGTGAGTACAGCAGTAGTTTAAAGATGGCACACAAACATCAGTATTTAGAACCATGCAAAAGCGGTTTAATACCCAAGCAACCAGCATCAGTCCACAGTATCGTGCATGCCAAGCATTCATGTTAACGTTTCAAATATCAAAGATTGCAATTCTCCAACAATCTGGACCACAAGAAAAAGCCAGAGAATATTAAAAAGAAAAAAAGAAACAAGCAACAGACAGTTCAAACTTTAAGACTTCAAATGTCGTTTGGCAAACAAATTGCAAAATGTAAAAGTTTGTACGTCTTCATAACAGAGTCCCTTCTCGCATATAGGCAAGCCAAGGTTCAGCTCTAACCATAAAGCGAAATTCACATCATCGCCATCTTCATCATCATCCAGTCTTCATAATGAAGATGGAGTCCAGTGACTTCAATAAACCACTTTCAAGAGGCAACAAAGTGCTGGTCCTAAACTAGGCGATTTTCCCTCAAACTTCAAATAAGCAAAAAACCAGCAAGGCGCAGCCTTCAGATCCAAAGATCAAGCAGCAGAAATGGCTGGCCATCCCCCCTCGCTCCAAACGCGAGGAGCGCTGTACATTACATACGCAGATGCGCTGGGCGAACATTTGCACCAGTCTTTTCTCAGAGTGTTTGATTCTGCTTCCGTCAGTGCTCCTCAAAGTGCAATAAACGTCATCGTTGACTACTCTCAAACAAGAGAAACAGAAAGAAAAGAGAGATGCAGTAGTGTGAGTGTGTACTAGAGACAAAAAAGAAGTAGGTGAATGTTTGTGAATGTTTGTATGTTCACAGAGAGATGAGAGGGTGTGAGAGAGAGGAGAGAGACAGAGAGAGAGAGAGAGAGAGAGAGAGACAGAGAGAGAGAGCTGAGCAGAGACAGAGAGAGACAGACAGAGAGAGAGAGAGACAGAGAGAGAGAGAGCAGTATTCTCCAGGCCATGTCCATGGTGAAGCAGATCAGGATGAAGCCTCAGTCATTGGTTAAATTGCTTCCAGTGTGAGCGCAATCCTCTGCTGTACGTCAGCTTCAGCTCTAGTGTTCAACAACTTCTGAGCTGCTCAGAGAGGCTTATCAATGACAGTCACACCTGAAAAATGCCCAAATATTAGCTTGGCTGATACATCATAAAAATGAAACAGCAGGTCATATGTGGCACAAATTCCCAGTACACTATGCAACCACTAGATAGAGCTCTTTCCACTCTATGCTCTCTTTTTTTGGTTGTGAAAATATATACCACAAAAAGTAATGGTTTGGTCCAAATATAGCCTCTTTCTCTCACCTGCGTAGCTGCGTCCTGTGCTCATGCAGGTGGGCAGCAGAGTCCATTTATCAGTGTTTGGATTGTAGAACTCCACTGAAGCCAGGTTGCATGAGCCATCATCTCCACCAATCACATATAGCAGATTATTTACCGCACACACACCTGAAACAGAAAAATCACGACTGAACCATCACAGCTAGAATTTTGTGTATGTGTGTGTCAGCTAACAGAGTGACACACTGTACCGTTGCTCAGACAAGATCTGGAGCATCTCACCTGCGTTTCTTGGCACATATTCATATCAGCCACCTGTTTCCATGTGTTAGTGGCAGGGTCGTAAACCTCACAGCTCTTTCTAACATAAGGGGCGTGTGACCTCCTACTGCATACAGGAGACCCTTTAACACACCGACACCTGTCCAACACAAACATTTGTGGTTTACACAGACATATGTTGCCAGCATATGTGAAGGTATTGTGTGTGTGTGTGTGTGTGTGTGTGTGTGTGTGTGTGTGTTACCTGCACCACTACAGCGGGTTCCCATCTCTGCTGTGTAAGACCATTCATTGGTGTTTGGGTTGTGAGGCCTCAACTGTACTCAAACACTGGCCGGGTTGCTCCATCATAGCCTCCGACTGCATAAAGCAGCCCTGGAAAAACAGAGTTTAAAATAGGTTTTAAATCAGCTGAAATAAGACAAAAATGTCTGAAAAAAATTGCACTGCACAAAAATGTAAAATACAGAAATATGCATTTCAAAAAAAAAGAATAAGATAACTTCATCCAAAAGCAAAAAATTGGAATGCTAAAAAGTATTGGGTAATATTTCATCATCAATCCCATATTAAAATGTTTTAATTACAATTGTGTTTTAAATATTAACAAATGTACACCTCAGTGTTATCAATGTTAAAAAGAGCTGCACTATATAATATTTTTGTGGAAACTGCAATACGTTTAGTCTTCTTTTTAAAACTTCAGAACTCATCAGTCTATCAAATGCCAAACAAAAGCAGAACAGCCATGCCAGTATATATATATGGATATATATATATATATATATATATATATATATATATATATATTGACAGAAGTCGACTGGCTTCTTAGCAGTCACTAACCTCCAACAACGCCAACTCCAACACTGCTCGTCGTCGCGTGTTCATGGGACTCACGTGGAACCACTCATTGGCCTTAGCGTTGTATGCCTCTACAGTAGCTAAACCTGCAAACCAACATCATCTTGAAGCAAAACTTTTTTTTTGAAAAGTTTCCGAATCCATTCAGCCGATCTCTTTTTCTGGAGGTTGCACGTTTAGCGCAGCTTAGCATAGATCATTGAATCTGATCAGACCGTTAGCATCGTTAGAAATGTTTCTATTTAAAACTTGACTCTTCTATAGTTATATTGTGTAAAGTTGCATTTTCTAGGCTGATATGGCTAGGAACTATACTCTCATTCTGCCTTAATAATCAAGGAACTGCCGTACCACGGCTGCAGTAGGTGCAATGATATTACGCAACGTCTTTCACAAATGCCTCCATAGTTGCAAGGCACGCTCCTTGTGCAAACAGTACATTACATTTTTTATCAGTATCCTCATAATAATGAGAATTGTTGTGTAACAGCTATGCACTTTTCCACATAAACATTATGCAAGATTATGCAAAATCAATTAACATATTACCTGTGCTGCCGTCAAACCCTCCAACAGCATAAAGCAAGCCGTTGAGGACAGAGGAGCCTAGAGTTGACCTCCGGTCCTGCATGCTACTGACGCAACACCACTCGTCTTTTACGGGGTCATATGCATCCACCGTCCTCACTCGTAACGACCCGTTAAAACCCCCAACAGCATACACAACACCACCCATGTACACCACACCTACACATACATAAAAAAAGAAAAAGTCAAGCATCCAGTATTAAAAATCTAATATTTCAATTGTAAGTAATTAATGACAGAACTTTCTGTTTTGGGGTGAACTTACTTAAAGTTCACTTTTACCTCAACTTGCCATATTTATAATATTTATTTTATATATAATATTTATGTTGGGGTGAAGCAACCCTTTAATGGCATGTTATTGGAAAGTGTGACCAACTAATCTCTTAACTTGACCATAAACTTTTACCTGTTAGTGTATGTTGTCACCAAATGTTATGTTATGGGAAAAAAGTCTGTTGGGGTACATATTCCACTTGAGCCACTTTTGTGATGTGTTGATGATAAAGGTGAATTTAAGCGTGCAATTTCACTAAATCTGATTTTCTTCACCAAGCGTAAATTAAACAGCTGAATATTTTCAGGAGCAGGCACATAACAAAAATCCATCACTATTTCAGTAGTGGTTCTCACATGCAGAGCTGCTGAACGTGAGAGCAGGGTTTAGTGAGTCCTTGTCAATGACACGAGCATGCAGCTCACCTGCTCGACATCGCCTGGAGGGTAATTCTGCCACTTGGAACCATCTCTCCTCCTCAAAATCATAGCACTCCACACTGCGGATGGCTTTAGGGGCCTGTCCCCACCACCACCATCACCTTTAACACATGAAAAAGGATTTATTTACTGTAATATAATAATAAAAATAAAAATATGTATGCACTTACCTATGCAATTTTAGTATTATTTAATGCTATTATATTTTAAAAAAAATTATTTCATAAAGTTTTCATGTTAATTACACCTTGCGTGCACAAACACACAGACTCCAATAAACCCTCTAAGACGCTGCTTCTCAAATTTTTTGTTAAAGTGGTTTAAAACATGTTCTAAGTTATTACAAAAATTATCTTTGTATTCATGCTTTTACTATAATATTTTTGCCCTTTTGGGAGCTGTGTAATTACATGCTATTAAAATGTTCTTAATGTTTTGAATTTGTTTTTAAAAAGTATTTATTTACTTTAATATAATAAAAATAAAAATATATATTAATAACAATATACATATTAAGATCTAATGTAAAGTTCATAAACTGTATGCACTTTTTGCAGAGCTATGCAATTTTAATATTATTTAAAGGTAATATATTTTAAATTAGGTTTTTTTTCAGTTTTCATGTTAATTGCACCTTGCACGCGCACACACACACACACACACACACACACACACACACACACACACACACACACACACACACACCAATAAAACCCCTCTAGGACACTGCTTCTCAAACTAATTAATTTTTTTGTTAATGTTGTTTAAAACGTTCCAAGTTATTAAAAAAATTCTTTGTATTCATGCGTTTACTATATTTTTGCCCTTTTGGGGAGCTCCGTAATTACATGCCATTAAAATATTCTTAATGTTTAGAATTTATTTTTATTATTATTTTAATAATTTCAGTCTTCTTTTATATTCATTTTAATTAAAGTGACCTATACTACACCCAAGAAAAGAGTCTGCATCAAAACCTTAGATTAGAACATTGATTATCAACCTCAACATATTAACATTTACATGGCTTTTCAAGGTTTTCCAGACTAGGTTATAAAACTTGATTCCTCAAAGTAAAGAAACTGTTGTTGAAGAGGTAAATAAAATAAAATAAAATAAAATAAAAAAAATATATATACATATATATATATATATATATATATATATATATATATATATATATATATATATATATATATATATATATATATATATATATATATATACATATATATATATACATATATATATATACATATATATATACACATATATATAAAATTTCATTTGCTTGGTTTAATAAAAACCATTATGACTAAAATGTCCACAAATCACATCTTGGCATGGACTTGAGATTTGCAGCCATTAAGCGAAGATCTTCAGATATATGACATGAGTTTAGATCCAGCTTCACAGCTAACGAAAACGTCAAAAAATAATCCAATAATAATTAAGAGTGTCCAGACAAACCTTTGGGTAGCTGATGGGTGTTCTCACTCTGGTGCGGATGGTCTTCATCAAGGTGCGCTGCTCGGCCGGCAGCAGGTGGTACTTCATGGCTTCAATTAGGTAGTCTTTACAGGCGCTGCTGTTCTTCACTAACGTTTCCTCCTCCACCCTCTACACACACACAAAATTCAATTACCATTAGAAAATCAAAGCAAATCAAAGCAAAGCTCACTAATGCATTACTCAATCACGCATGCATACCTGTACGAGGTATTCTCTGGAAAGAAGAGGCAAGCGAACATGTTCCATCAGATGAGCCATGTGTTCCTGACGCACATCTTTGTCATGCGTGACCCAAGCTATGACCGCCTCAAACACCTATAAACACCCAGGAAACCTGTTATACCTGCGATTCACCAGCATGAAGTACAGCTGTAAAACATTTCACAAAACATTTTGAGATATGATAACTGCAATCACAGAAATGTATAGGTATGCCATCTTGGAACAGTCATAATTCACATTAAAAATCTATGAGTTTCAAGATGCAAAAACATTGTGCAGCAACTGGTTGTAAAAACTAAATATGCATTATTAACCCAATACTAAAATACTCTTTAAATGTTCTGTTTGTCTTGTATGTGTAGTTTAACAAAACCGATTTTTTTAAAGTCTACTCAAGATATAGATATTTATTACATGCATATAACTATAGCTGCAGTGTAGATGCAACTTATTTTTGAGTGTTCACGGAGATCCTGATAGGGTAGACGGCTTATGCATAGTGAGCCACAGACACAGCGTCTAAAAGGCCTTTTATCTATACATATCTACAACTGCCATAACATACATAGAAAGTCAAAAATGCATGTAACTGCATCACATTAGTAGTAGTGTAGTGTGAACACCAATATGTGATGGACATCAAAGCACACGCCCACTCATTCCATTTTACTGACAATAAACTGATAGTAAAGAAAGTAAAAATAACTTTTAAAATCTTGTTTAAAGTATTTCACAATTTCTTTGGAAACAATTTTTTTTTATCCGTTTTGTACGTTTGGTTGATTTTACCATAACAATATAATGATTATAAAATATGTAATGTGAAACAACTATAATTAAGTAAAATTTAATAACATATTTTCATCATATTACTATAGGATTTTTTTTATTTAGTGCTTAGTTTGATTTTTATGCAAGTTAAGGGATTTTGCCATTTTAATTTCTGTTTTTAAACATTTACTAATTCATTGTATTATTTCAAACAAAGCTGCCACAATGCAAGTTGTGTAATATTATATTTGTATTTTATTTTAATTTAGCTTTATTGTTTTATTAAATAGTTTAATGATTACGGTAGTTTGTGATCATAACACTTTTGAGGAGTTGAATCACATGAACTAATCTTGATTAATCTTAAATTAATCTTGTCTTGTGATAACAAGGTAATTTATCAAGAGACTTACTGACCTTGAAATATAGTCATTAGATTTTGCAGGGCTCTTCTGTACGATATTATCTCTTATTATACACTTCTTTTGTTCTGAAATAAGTATTTTGTCAAAATTGAGATGCATGTAGTTAAACGCGTTCTCAAAATCTGAACAAAAATGATCACAGGAGATGTTTCTGAGATGCATGTCGATACCAGGTTTAAATAGCACACCAGATATGGATGTTAATAACAGGTGGAACAAGCCAGACGTAGAACTGAAATGAATTAATAAACACAAAAATATGATATCTTTAGAAGCTGGTGTTGCCATGGCAAAAAAACAGCATGGTGCCCACGCCTTGCATCTTCCAACTTCCAACTGTTTCTATGACGACCAACAAACTCAGCAGCAGCTACAGCTATTCCCATAGTATTATTGTACCGGCAGTATGTTACCATGGCAACAGAGCTGAAAAAATGTCCGCATGATAAAATCACCTGTGTGCTGCTATAGTTACAGCAATACAAGCCTCTCATGAAAAGCGACGCTACCTTTTCTTCTGATGGAATGGTGAGTTTGTCGCTCGCTATGAGACTGCACACTTGCTCCATGCCCAGATTGAGAAACTCTTCACTCTGCACGACCTCTGAGAAGTGTTGCTCTGTGAGTGTCGATGAGAGTGGGAGAGAGATTGAGGCTGTCAAACAGAGTTACTGACACATCCAATAAGGAACGTAGCTGTTATGACTACTGTGCACGCGTGCATTTCTCAGTTCTTTCTTTTATCGATGGACACACACCTGCGTACGTGTTGGCGAGGTTGAGCAGCTCCGTGCAGGCGTGCAAATCAGCGAAGGCGCGGATACCGAGGCAGTTGGTTGGGTGAAGCTGAGTTATGAGAAACTCGCAGCAGGCCTTTTTAACTTCCTGTAACTGCAGCAGACCAGCGGCCGGCAAAAGCACCTGAATAAAAACACTTTATTTTAGGCTCTCTTAAATAGTTGCTTACTACATACATATCTCCAGTGTCAATATCACAAAAAAAAAAACTTATATTAATAACCAAATTTAAAACAATTAAACCTTCAGAGACTAAATAGAATAAGAAATTAATTACTAGCAACAGAACAAAATATACAGTTATACGGTTGCATACGTACTGAAAATAAATGAAACGTATAAAAACACTTCATATTCGTCACTCATCGTAAATTAAACATATATTTCTTACTATTAAAGTTACAAAAGTGATTTAGTCGGGAGCAGTGAGAAATTTTCTCTTTTGTGGTTTGATTTACATAGATGATAGACAGCAGACTAGTGTAAGTGTAAGAGCTGCCTTGATCCAAAATACTGTTACACGCGTTTTCTTTCTCAGCTGTTTGCTGTCATTTAAAATCCTAGACCTAAATTACTGTGTTTACGAGGATACTTGCAAAGATGGGCATTTTGCCACACAAGTGTGCATTTAACAGTTAAAGCAGTAAAATAACTTTTTATGTACGCACATCTTTCTGACAGAGTTCAGTCTCAGACAGTGTGTGCGTATCTAGTGCTTCATCTAGTGCTGTCAAACGATTAGTCGCGATTAACCACATCCAAAACAAAACTTTTTGTTTATAGTATATGCACTGTGTATATGTATAATGTATACATAACTACACGTCTATGCATGTACGCATTTCTGAAAAATATATTAAGTTTATATAATTAAATATATTTATACGTGATGTGAATGATATGGATATTTGCATGTAAATAACAGCAAATATATTCAAAATATATACTGCATGGGTGCGTATTTATATACACACACAAGAATACTTTTGGATGCGATTAATCACAATTAATCGTATCATGATGGGACTACTTTAAACAGCTTAAAATCGCTAGTTTTTAAACCGCATTGCTTAAAAACGTCCAGACATTGAGTTTTCGTGTCCACATAGCACAGCAGCGTCATGCGAGCGTGTAACCGCGATACAGACGATAGCTCAAACGTCTACCGGTTCATCGTGTATATCTCCCACCCCTAACTGGACATGTGAAATAAATGTCTTTGGGTTGTGGCTCAATGTTTTTTAAGGATCCCACGCAACTAAATTTTGCACGTCAAAAGTAAGCCAAGTTGCATTTCATCCGGCTGTTTTTTTAATCCAAGATAGTGTCCTGTATTTATGTCCCTTAACCCTGACACAATTTACACTTTTTCACCTTAATGCGCACACAAACTAAACTGACAGCATTAATGACGGCCCTAGAAGGTTAGGCTTACCATTAGGGTCATTCTTATTGCTAAGCTTTGCAGCAAAATTTGGATTTGACTTCCTTAAAAATCCGGCCTCATTTTAACGCTCTCCGTCTAGTCAACTGTGCAGACACAGACACATAAGCTACTGACACCCACCCACACAACACACACACACGCATGCATCCTGGATGTGATTTTCTGTCCTCTCAGAGTAATACCAAAGAACACAACATAAAAAGAATACAAATTCAGTCACCTGAGTTTTAAGGTCATATTTTTACAGTGTGCAACACACACACACACACACACACACACACACACACACACACACACACACACACACACACACACACACACACACACACACACACAGTTACCTGCACATTCTCCTCTGTTACTTGGATCTCAGCAGTGTAAACATAGTCGATCAGCATTCCCAGAGTCCAGCCGTCAATCTCTTTGATTCGGACCTTCCTCTGACGACTCTCAGTCATCTCTCCTACAATCACATATATTCACATAATAATAATAATATGTAAAAACAGACAACTGTAGTTTATTATGTTATCATGTTTTTATTGTTAGCCATTTTATTTTTGTTTTTAACCTTTTTAATTCAAAATAACCCAGCTGTAGTTTGATTGAGATCAATTGGAATGAACAATAAAAAAAAAAAAAAAAGATTTCTAAGAAATGTTAAAAACAGTTAAAAACATACAAATACACACACACACACACACACACACACACACACACACACACACACACATATACACACTCACACACGTATATACTGTTGTGAGTGTGTGTGAGTGTGTTCTCACCTGTAAACATAGCGTGGAAGTACGGACACCCCGCCGCTAAGACGACTCGATGAGCAGCTATCTCCACATCCTCCGCAATGATGGTGACATCACATAACACACTTTGACTGCAGACAGGGAAAAGATTTCACGCATGTGAACTGATCAATTCTACACACGTAACGGCCACAAAAGCCTATTTGGACCAAATGTCTAAATGACACTGCATTACACGCTACAAACATAGCAGCATCTGAAAATACAGGAAGACCACAGAACTAACCTCTTTTTTTCTGAGCAATTTTAATGTCAATGTGATTTTTCTTAAATTATGCATCCAACATAAGACATGTATGCGTGTGAGGCTTTATTCCTAGAAAATGACTACATTCCAGTGTCTCTGACAGGATGACCAGCCAGTCAGTTTCCATAATGGGACTTTCCACTGGTTTGCCTCGTGTTTTCATACACAATACTTTTCAGAAATATTTAGCTTGAAAAGTTTGGGGTCAATTTAAAAAAAAAAAAAGAAAGAAATATTGATCAATAGCAACACAATTTAAAACGACTGTTTACCATTTTAACATACTAATTAATCATAAAAATAAATGTAATTTATTCCTGTGACCACAAAGTTTAATTTTTAGCAGCTCGTACTCCAGTGTGACTTTCAGAAATGAGCCTAATGTGCTGTTTTGCTGCTGAAGAGACAGTTCTTGTTATCATTAATACTGAAGGCAATTGCACGGCTTAATATTTTTGTGGAAACTAATACATTTGTTCAATATTTGAAATAAATCTTATGTCACTTTTGATCAACTTTTAACCTTGCTGAATAAAAGTATTCATTTAAAATTGCAAAAATAATAATAATAATAAAAACATTAAAAAATAAAAAGTTAGGTACATTGTAAATAAATGCCATGTGGTGTTTGATATTTTGGTCTTGTATCCAATTTTAAACGGTTGAAACATCGAAATAGTTTCTGTGGCAACTGTATTATTAAAACTCTACATTAACGTCTTAATAACTGCAAAGACTTACTTAAATGTCTTTTTTAGCCGATCAAATGGCGTGTTGAACAGAAAAGCTAACCTCAGTCATCAGTCACTTTCAAAAAAACCCTTTTTAAAAACCCGATAAAAGTGAATACGAGCAGAGTGAGGCTGTCATTCTCCCAACAAATCACATTTTTAAGTTAAATATCCATGTAAGAACAGACATATAAAAAACAATATTTAGTTACTGTTACAAAGAGGCACTGCATGATTTCCCCCAGCATCTCACACACACACACACACACACACACACACACACACACCTGCGGAGCTCATTCATGATCCGGAAAGCCTTCCTCATGTGACGTGGATTGATGGTGACCGCACTCTGTTTCTCACACACATCATCCTTCAGCTCCACAGCTTTATGATGACAAAGCTTAGTGCATCTGAAACAAGCACACACAGTGGTACATCATCTTCATCATCATCATCATCATCATCATCATCACACACCATAAGTGACCATATGGCAGTTGTCAAACCTGACACCGGCTCCTAAACATGTGACATAAAGAGTGTTGGAGGCGTGTGGACAAAGACTGAGAGCTGTCATGTGATCTCATGGCTGAACAGATTTACTCTATATTGACATTACAGTAGTGCGAACACACACACACACACACACACACACACACACACACACACACACACACACACACACACACACACACACACAGCCCTTACAGTGGATGTATCTCCATAGCGCTGGTTCCGTTCACATCAGTCTGCGTTTCTCCATCTCTGGTCGGGCTCTGTCGTTTAAATCCCCGCTGTGTCCCGTCCACCGAACCGAGCCGAGCCGGGCTGGACTGGGTCCTGGTGCGCGGGTCCAGCTCCGCTGATGAATATAAAAGAGAACCGCGGCCTCGCTGTCGGTGTCGGTTTGACTGACGCGACCGGATACCGAGCGGCAGACAGGTCCGTTGTGTGGGTGAGGACAGGACACATCCAGAGACTCAAACGACACAGCTCACACACAAAAACAAGAGTGAAGGAAAGACTGACACGCTCCTTCGGCGACAAACAAAAACACGAGCGGCCCCACAGCGCCCTCTCCTGCTGGAAGACCTCGTGACAGCCCGGCGGTGCGTGGTCATCCTTCAAACAACAAATAACCGTTTTGAACCGAAGCGTATCTTAAAGAGGACATCGTTTTTAATTATACACGGGGTCGATAAGATTTGTGTAATGGCTTTGAAAGAAAGCTAGTATGTTCAGCCAAGCTACACTTAATAATAAAAAAATATTAGGCATTAAAACAGTGTTTAGTGAGTCCTGTAAATTTTAGAAATCCTTGCGATGCCGATTTAATCCTCAAGAAATATTTCTCATTAGTATTCAGTTGTGCTTCATAGCTTTGTAGACTACGGGTTCTGTGACCCTAAGAACAGCTAAATAGAAACATTACAACTTTTTTTGTTAATCTTGCACGCTGGTCAATCTGTTGTTTGGGACTCCCAAAACAAAAATATAATCCTTTCATAACTCATCATAGGAGTACTTTAAAGAATATTGACCCTTATATAATATTGTAATAGCAGTTATTCATTAAAAATTATTTACTTTAATGATATGGTACAATTGTACAAAAAAAAATGGTTAGTGATTTGCACTTTTACTTCGCAAATATTTTCTTCAGTAAGTATTATTTTTATTTATTTTTTAAATATTTTCTTTATAGGTGCATATCTTAAAATCATGACTACAAAAACAAACAAAAAAAATAAATTCTTCAAATTCTCATTATTACTGCACAAAATTAAACATTTTAGCCAATCATCAATTGTAAACTATTTACACAATTTCACAATTATATATTTCAATTACCAGGCATAAAATTTCCCCAATAACTGACAGGAAGCGATTGAAACAGGTGTCCTGAGGCACAATACTTTTCATCAACATAGCACAACATATACTCCATAAAAAAAGCAGAGAAAAATGGACCACATTTGTTAGTCAGTCTGAAAAGATCTTTGCCAATGAGTGTTAGGTGGAGTTACCTGTTTGTCAGAATAATGGAAAAGATCTGCCTTTTTCATCTTTAAAGTGCCCTATGGGTTAGGAAAAGCTTTAAATTTTGGTTTTGGGAGCATCAAACAAGAGTTTGAAATGTATGCACGGTCAAAAAACACTTGTCTTTTTCTTAATATATGCATTTATTATTTTGCTTCATTTGTTTAACAACTGCCAAAGCTTTTAACGCTCCAAAAGCGGCACCCAGTGGCAAAGAATGAATTAGCATTTTCATTCAGACCAACAAGAAAATCAAGCCTGAGTCCCAATGTGCTAAATCTACGTAATAAGTCATTGTCAATAGAATTTAGGGCAGGTAGGGTGGATAGCGTGCACATAGGGCAAGTTTTTCCAGAACAGCCACACAATGAGTAGGCGGGCAATATGCTAATGTTTCACCATTCAGGGTCGACTCTTTCTTCTGAGACGCATTAACTTTACACACGGTGTACTTTCCGATTTAAAACGTCGCAGGATGTTTTCGCTCCCTTTGAGCCGTTTCACACACTGCACAAAAGGTCATTTTCAAAAACCTGTAAAAGGGGCACTTTAAGATACTTTCTACCCAACATTAAAGCATCAAAAGTAACAAAGTTAAAGATGAGACATCGGATTTCATTGCTACAGTGTTTATTTTCCCTCAGTCATTCGTAGCTGAATTGTCCAATAAACAGAATAAGTCTCTGAAATTTTTAACAAAATATAACCAATATTTACAATAGTTGTATTAAAAATACAAAAGTAGTTACAGACTTTGCCAGTTGTCTTTGTAAAAGACGTAGAAATGCATGTGATTCTTATAGATTTGGCTGGGTAGAAACACAAGCGATACATTTGAACTATCACAAACTCATGACATTCTAAGCAAAATATACGGCTGTAACAATTTTACTGACCATATTATGACCACCTACCATCTATGTAACAACGATAATTTATATGTTCTTGACTACAACCTCTTGCTTCTGAAAATCTGTGCAACAAGACGATTTGTGCCATATACTCGGATAGTCGGAAACAATGATACTGACAGATAAAATTAAATAAAAAATACAAAACATAAAATATTTTCAAACAGAAACATTTGGAAAGTTTTGGGGGAACGTGATCAGATGAGAAAATGCACGTTAAAATGGTCATATACTCATGAGTAACAAAAAAAAACACTGATGATCAGCACAGAGAAAATGTCCGAGACTGTTGAGGTTTGTGAGAGGCAGCTGCTCAGTTTTTTTTTTTCTGTCTTCAAGTGTCCGAAGAGAACCGTCTTCCTCTGTGAATGATTTCAGCGCTCCCTCTCACAAGCACATACAGTGTCTTTAACACGTGACATAATAAAGTAACATTGTATATTAAAACATCTAATGAAATAATACTGTTTCTATAGTTTTAACACTGATCTTACGCCATGTGCAACACCTCCCATTAGGGTGCGGTTAAAATGAGACTGCGTGACGTCTTTCTTGTTTTTGTTTTGCAGAACTTATGTTAAAAGTGCCAACAATTTATCTGAAACTGTCCTCTTTCACAGCGATCTCCTCATGAAGGTCAGTAGACAGCCACGAATCCATCTCGACTGTCACAATAATGTCGTCCAACTTTGGGAAAAAGATGCGAAGAGTCTCTGATTAAACGGCAGATATTTGCTCGTTTTCTGTAAAGAAAAGAGACAAAATTAGAGCTTGACTTTAATTTTAAATATTTAAAAGCAAATAAAAAATATATTTTTTTAAATAAAAAATACAAAATAGAAAATATTATAAAAACAAATATGAATATAATGTAAACAAATATGAAAAACATTTTCATTATTTAAAATGAAATTATCTGAGGTGGAGAAATAAAGTACATAAAAACTGAAAAATATATATAAGAGCTTGATACACATACACAAGTCACTTTACATGCATTTTAGCGTTTCATTTGAGCACAACCAGAGTCATCTCATATACACAGAAATGTATTGACGGCAACCCGTCAAAATAAAAGTTTAGTTTAGACATTGTGCCAGAAACATATTACTATTATTTAAAATAATGTATTTGATAGGCTACTTCTACCCCTACTGTTTAAAAAATGTGTAAAACTTTATTTTTTTAAGAAATAATCACACAATATTTAATTTTAATAGTAAATCCTCTTTATACCAAAAAATAAGATGCGTTTAAATTTTATTAATTAAAAGGATTAAATTAAATTTGGGTGAAACTAGTTTACTGTTTTTCATACTTTTATTACTTGTGGAAAAACTTGAAACTATTTTAGTATGAAAGAATGGCATTAGTTTTTTTGTTTTGCTTTAGTACTGAAATCTGTTCGTATACTAGTAAAAGTATCAATGTAATCAGATTTTTTTTCCTAATACTCACCATCCGGTTGTGGTCGTCGTGGTGACTGGCAGTGGTTGTATGCTGGCAATCTACTGGATGGGTGAAGTGGAGGAGGCTCACATGACCTTTTAAGGAACCGGGACCTCTGCAGAGCCGCCGTGTAGTCTGGTGGGCGTCGGCCATGCGCATGACTGTGGCTGTCTGCCTCAGCCAATGACAGAGCAGTATAACCAGGCGGCGTGGGCGGCGGCTCTCTAAAACGCCCCTCCCTCCGACCCGCAGTGTTTTTGTTTATGTTTGGGGTTTCGTCTTTTCCACCTCTGCGTTTTATCGTTCCTGTGTCTCCTTCCAATTCATCGGCCCAGTAACCGGTAGGTGTGTTCATGTGACTACGTCCCATCCCTTCTGACAGCATCTCCCAGCTGCGGTTGTCATAATAACCCACACGCTGTGGAATACTCTGGATGTTATCATGGGACCCACTGGAGCAGGACGTCCAGCTGCCACGGCCACTGTCTGCTGCGTCCAACGATGCACGGTCACACTGATCCTGAGTCAAGGAGTAGGATCTGAAAGAAAGAAATACAGAGAGTCAGGTACTAGACCAACTGTATCGACTGATCGATATCCTATACCAGCTTTTTAGGCACATCTATGCATACATGTATATAAAGCCTCTTACCCCAAGCTTATCTGGTCGGGTTCAGCTCTGCGTGTGCTGAGTGTGTGTGTAATTGTATGGGCTTGAACGTGCGTGTGGTCATCAACCATGATGAGATCAGAGGAGGAGGAGCTTAACAAACTCAGCTGATCTGATGCTTCACTCACCACTAACTGTGGGCCTAAAAAAAACATAACCAAATAGATAATACATTATTCTTTAGAAATGTAAATCTGGGTTAAAATTGAATTGATTTGCAGTTCGTTTGTTTTCAATTAAAAACAAAAAAACAAAACTATTCCATTCATTCAAATACGCAATAGCTTGTAAAATAATGCAACATTTAATGTAATAAAATAATCAAGCCAATCAACTGAACAACAGAATTGCCAATAATTTCATGCATTTCTGATGAGCTTATACTGCTTTTTAATTTTGAAAGCCATAACTTATCACATTTAACTATTAAATGCCAAGTTTACATAAACATAATAGATATGTTTTTATTTTACTATAATGCTATAATTACATTAAAACAGTCATCAGAAAAACATCAACTGCACATATTTTCTATATGGTTAGGGTTAGGATTAGGGTTTGTTTTAGGATTACTTGCATGTAATTATGCATAATTGAATCTTATTATAACAGTAAGGTCACTTTATGTTGCAGCATGTGCACTTACAGTGTAACTACACTGCACTTAAGAAATGACTGGGTAGCATAAGGGAAATACTTTGACTTAAAATGGTTCAATGTTACATTCAGGTTTAGTACCTAGTTATTATACATATAAAAAAGTTGTAGAACAGAACATTGCAAATTATAGTGCACTTGAATATTCTTAAACCAATTCCATACACATCGTCAGTATACCTTTTCTCGGTGTGCTGTGAGGTGAAGTGCGTGGAGAGGAGAGGAGGGATGAAGCATTTGACTGGCTGTCCTCAGGCAGCTTTCGTTGTCTGTCCCGCCCCTCTTCAGAGAGAGACAAAATCTTATGAAGAGACTGAGGAGACTGGGCACCTACAGACACAAAACACTCATCTTACTACAAACAAGACTCACAAGTCACCAGCAGAGGGTGCTCGAATGACACCAGGAGTAAAACAAGAGTAAGCTCTTACCGAATGGTGGCAACTCTTTGCCAAGTGATTTCTTGCGACCGTGATTTCCATTAGTCTGCTGTGGAGTGGTGCTTCTTTGACTGACAGGAGATGCATCCACCCGTCTCCTTTCTCCAGAGTTCTTCAGAGCTGAAATCACAAGTGCATATATATTTATTTACTTCGCTATTTAGCACATTTTGGTGTTTAAGATAACCATAATAATAATTACAACTAAAGTTGAGAACGTAAAAGTCTGAGGGGAAAAAAAGAAAATAAAAACTATATTATAAACTAAATATAGACATAAGAGCTTATCTTTCCAAACAAATAAAAAAAAAGAAAAAGAAAAAAAAGAAAAGAAAAAATATAGTATATAGTATAAAATATAGTATAAATAAACAATTATCTGAAGGGAAGAAATAAAGTAAAATCACAACATAAAAAATATATAGACATTTTAATCTTATTCAAAACAATCAAAAATCAAAAGGTGATAGTTTTTAAAAACTGTGTGCTACTCACCTGAGCTGTGGGCAGGCTCACACTGTAAAGACAGTTCGTGTAGCTTCTCCTCGTCACTCTCGTGTGTTTGCGTGTCCAGATACTGCCGCACACGTCTGCTCATCATCTCCACCTCATAAAGTTTCTTAGCACTGAGAAAAGAGCTCCGCCTCCCTTTTCTTTTTCCACCCATTGTTCCAATGTCAGAGAGAGAAGAGCTGCTCACCTGACTTAGAGACCTACACGCATTAAAACAAAACACACAATGTTAATGCAGAATGTCAATAGTACTGAACATGTCGAATCAACAGCAGAAGACAACAAGATCAATCAGCCAGAGAATTTTGCTTTGGAATTAACATGGCCGTTTTGAACATGCACAAAGAAAATAATTAAGAAATTTGCAGGTTAATGAAATATTTTCATGTCTAGAAAGTAGGGATGTGCATGAGGAATCAGGTACTCATTCTCGTTCACTCATTCAACTAAAGCAGTGTTTTTATTTAGCACTAACTAACCAGTACTGGAAACTGTCACTGCCTAATGAATAATTTTGATTAATCAAAAAATAATGGTTTCAGGGAGAGGTTTTTGTTTTAATTTATTTCCAGCAGCGCTGTCGAATGATTAATCACATCCAAAATAAGTTTGTTTACATAATACAAGTATGTGTGCGGTGTATATTTATTATGCATGTTTTTCAGAAAAATGTAGTTAAATATATTTATGATATAAATTATATGAATATAAATACATACACTATAAATATAACTTCATGTTAATGTTATAAAATATATACTGTATGTGTGAGTATTTATACACACACACACACACACAACATCCACATATATTATGCAAACTAAATTTTTTTGTGTTTGCAATTAATCATTTGACAGCACTACTGGAAATAATTAGAAATGGAACTAAACTATTTAGTAATATAAATAGCAATTTTTTATATCTGCTTTTATGTATAAATAGATTATTCATGCAGTTGGGAACATTTTCTTCTTTTCATGTACAGTATATACAATTTTTTATTTTTTATTTTTTAAGAAAAGCATTTTAAACTGGCATTGATGATGAAACATGAGTACTCCACTACAATATTACTCAATGCCCATTCCTACTTAAGCAACAGAAATACTTTTATACAACCATAAAAATTATAATTTGGAAACACCCATGTTTCCAAAATTCATGCCTTTAAGCAGAAGGAAGTCAAAAATGAGATTTCACATATGCAGCCCAACTAAAACTAGACTACAGAGGGAAGTGTTAGTGTGGTTTTTAGCATTGTGCAGCAAACAATGACAGTTAACAGAAAGTGAAAGAGACAAAAGAAAGATAGTAGCAGTCCCACTTACCCAAGACTTCTCCACTTTTTCTTCCTACAAGAAAGTGCCACGAAGAGCCAAAGAACAAGAAAATTAAGGGTTGAGTAAAAGGAGACATAAGACACAAGTGCTTAGACAGTGAAGCCCACAGAGCAAAGGCCCCAAAACAAGAAGTCAAGTAAGACACCAAGCACACAAATGACTGAGCAGAAACCGTCAGCATTGGATATATGCCACACTGTGCAAGAGACTGGTTCAGTTACAATCCCTAGTGAGCTGCCTACACAGGTAACTTCTTTAGACATCAGAGATATGCATCTTTTGCTGCAAGCCCAGCAAGCTTTGCCGGGAAATTCACTCAAAACTTTAGAGAAGGCAAAAATAAATATTTATCATTAAAAATGTTGGATGAAAAGGTGAAAAGATAATTTTACTGTATGTTTGTGTGTACATGTTTTTTTTTTGCTTCACACCGAGTCGTATGAAGCACTATTTGTGTGGCATGCACTTGCCCATGTCGTGCACTTCAAATTGGCTCATTTCCTGTGCTGCTCAGCAAGTTTCGAAGGTTACACTTTACTTTACTCTGCATAAGATGAAAGAGGTTTTAGGTATGTGTATGACTCATTAAGTGTCACTTGCTCCATCATGTCATTTTTAATGCAAATATGACATTATTTGAGTCTTTATTATGGGCTAGGGTACACTTTTATCTTAAGGTTTTACTTCATATACACATTCATTTATGTTTGTGCATATGAAATGTCATTGCTGAATAAGTGCATGCTTTGTAAGTTAGTGTACCTTGTCTTAAAAAGCAATGCAGGGTCCATGGTGATGGAAGCCATTCGAACCACGTGTCTGATCTCTCTCGCAATCATCCTTAACTTCTCAAAATTCACCAGACCGTCCACCTTGGAGTCATTGCCTGTAAATACACAGGTTTGACAGATTAATACTACATTTTCAAACCAAATTCAAAATTTTTAGGCAGCAGCAAAACAGCAAGGTGTAAAGTTACCCTCATGGAGGAACGTGAGGTCTTTCTTAATGACAGGAAACAAAGGGATGACCGGCGGCTGAAGGTTGTGTTTGTTGAGCAGGTTGCGGTACTTGGCCATATTACGAGAAGGGTCGAAAACGTCCTGTAACTCTGCTAATAGCTTCTCATATTTTCCAGGCAACCGTTCCCATGTAGATCTCAACCGAGCGACGGGTGCTAGATTGAACCCACTGCAAAAGACACACAGATAGATTTAAGACATTGTATAGTGGAAGAGAAGATGGGACAACTACTAGCAAGAGCAAACTAAAAAGAACAAAAGCACATTGACATTTGTATGGCAAGAAGCATGGTAAGAACAAAAAACACTACCTGATTATGGCGAACATGGAATTGAAGTTCTTGCAGTCACGGCAGTGAAGGGCAATCTTTATAAAGTGCTTGATGATCTTCACTCTTTTGGCCAGGTTGGTTTCTTGTACTATCTCGGTGGCGACCCAGAATGTCTCCTGGTTCACAAGACCCTCAAAGTTGCGCAGGTTGGTGGGAGGATCTTGCGGGTGAAGCTTGAAGAGGTCACTGATGTAATCCGTTGGTTCTATGCTGGAGAAGAGCAGATAGTTTCGTGCTGACAGCTGATTGGCTATCTCCATGGAGCTCAAGGACAACAGAGGGACCACAGACTCTCGCTGCATCTCCTGTGCTTCCACATCCGAACACAGCGTCTCCGTCTCCATGTTGCTCTTCAGGTAGTACCTGGCAAAGCAAGCAAATAACCATTAAATGTAGAATTAAACCACAAGCAATTTAACTTCTCAATTTCAGCTCAAGACCAAACCTGGCACTCAGCTGTATCCTGTCAGCCAGTTTAGAGAGTTGATCAGGAAGTCGTCTCTGTTTGATAACTCCCTCCTGTGTCACTGACACCTCACAGAGCGAATAGGCTTCAGGACTTGACGTCAAGCCAAACTCTCGCATCGCCTGATTGGCTGCCTCTCTTGCTGTGGTGTCTCTATTGATCAGTAAGTAGCGACTTTGTTGGTCTGCTTTGAAAACACGCAGCACCTGGTCTTGTAATTCTGTGAATGAAAAACATCAACAAACCATAAAACAACTGTATATAGGAAGTATGTAAACCTCAGTCAGAACTAGGATCCAAACATTCCAGCATAGCGCAGATTTCATGCAACTTCTAGAACTATATTAAGTAAGCAGATGTGGTAGATGCTTATGAGGAAGATGGAACCAGTCAAAAAAGAGATGAAAGGAACTCGAATAACAAAGATAGTGGTTAACTGGAGATCCAGATCAAGCAGAGGTCAGCGAAGATGTCTTGTCTTCGGCAGAAGACAAAACCTTCAGAGATTTATTGGAAAGCAGAGCTGACAAAAGTACAGGTTCTTCAGTAAAATGTTGATACAACAATAAAAAGCTTTAACCAATTTTACACGTTTACAATTTATTATCGCTGGTTGATGATATAGTTTAATTATCTGATGATATAAAGACTCAAGCAGTTTATATTAGATAACAGTATATCCATTTACCTAATATAAGTGGGTAAAGTCATACTTATGGTAATTTCAGGTAGGAAGCGATCATTTGTAACGTGGTGATTTTTATCAATTACTCACCCTAATGTCGTTCCAAACCTCTATGAGATTCTTTCTTATGCTGAACATAAAAGATGATGTTTTGAAGAACGCTGGTAATCAAACAGTTGATGGTTCCCTTAGTGTGTCTTTTCCTGCTATGGAATGGGAACCAACAACTGTCTGGTTCTTCAAAATATATATATATTTTTTTTTTATTAACATGAGAAAGAAACTTACGCAGGTTTGAAACAACATGAGGGTGAGTAAACAATCACTATAATTTTTGGGTAAACTGTATCTTTAAGCAATATTAAACCTGTAAGATTTTGTTTGATTTATAATAATTTAATGTAATGGCAAGCCTAATGACTACCACACATAAATTATATTGATAAATTACAGCGTTAAGATTCAATCATATAGCCCATTCCTCAGCATTTTAACTGAGGTGTTAATTACATTTTACCTCTTCTAAAAAAAAACGCTTTGGCTACTATGGTGTCAACTTAATTGTTCAAACATCTTGTAGGACTTCTCATCATCAGTGAAGTTGGTCATTTTGTAATTTATTTTATTCATCAAAAGATGTGCGTAAAAATAATTTAAACTAAATTCTTCTGAATAAAATAGTTTTTTTAAACATTCCAATTTGTATCTTTGTTTTACTACTTACTTGAATAATTACATTAGAGCTTGCAATGCTTAATTAAAAACATTGAGAACCGTTTACTTTTGGAAACACTTTCAGTCAATGCTAAGCATGAACAGAAGCTACAGAAACAGTTGTACAAAAGTTGTACATAAAAACACAAAACAGTCAGAGTAGTACATCAATCCAAGTCAGAAAAAAAGGAAGGAAATCAACTAATTGACTTGGCCCGGTGGCAAGTTTAGCAGATGGCAAAAAGGGTATTTATCTACACAGACGGGCCACTGAAATAAACCAGAAACAATGTAATAAAGTGTGCATGTAGTCCTACAGCCTTAGGGTGTGTTTAATTTAACCCAGAGCATGAGTCAGGCTTGCCAGACAACTGGCAAAACACAGCCTATTGGCAAAAACATGGCAACAGTGCTGCTACATCTTACTTTTGCGAAAAATAAGAACTTTCCATAAGTCTTTTTTTTTTTGAAGATCATCCATGGTGCCATCAAAGTTAAAATGTTGCCACTAAACTCAAGTATACAAAAATGAATAATATCTGTACCAGAACGATACTATACATAGCTAAGAAGGTCAGTAGAACAGAGAGAAGGAAATACAGTCTAGACAGAACTTCATTATAGATTTTGAGAGAGAGAGAGATAGACAGGCAATTACGCAAGATTATCTAGGGTATCTAGGAAGACGGACAGCTATCTAGAGAGACGAGTGGAACTACATGAGGTATCTAAAAAGACGAGCAGAACCGCAGCAGTGCACAAATACTCACGAGTGAATCCAGGTGCTGTGAGCAAGGAGAGGGTAGCGGGATCATTAGTAAAATCGCACAAATATAACAAAAGGAAAGGAACACAAAAAGCAGCAGTAGAGTGGAATGCATTTATGAGAAGAATATTATAGTGAAGGTGCTGTATCTAGAATATAGCCATGTCTTGTGCAGCAGTATATTGTGTGTTAAAAACAGCAGTTATTAAGGTTCAGAAGGTGCTTTGTAAATATGTGTCAACATCAAAATCATTATTTTTGTGTCTATATATGCTTTGTGTTACACACTAACACACACAAACATATACACATATATGCACACACACACACACACGCTGATTATATATATATATATATATATATTATGCTGACTTCTGAGCACGCATTTGCATATTCTATATACATATTTACCTGGTGGCTGTGTGCTGTAGTCAATGATGCGTTGTTGGCCTTGGGCCAGGTCAGGGTTACTGGATGAGAGATTTCCACTGACTGCCATTGTGGGCTGAGTCTGTTTGTTTTGTCTTAATCCCACAATGCTGTCATCCTGAGTCTGCCCTAACCCGAGGTCACTATATAACAAAAGCGCAATGACTCAGCATGACTAGGTATGAGGTGAACATCAATCAGAATTTAATACATGCGTCAAAAGCAGCGGATGTGACATTTTCTGTTAGGGGTGTAACAATTCGAGTACTGTACGTCACGGTCATTTTTCAAATCATGTGATCATCCTTGATAGTGGGGACTCTGGAGTGAGCAGAGCTCATAAGCGTCATTATTTAGTTGCTTGGAATGCTCCCTTTGATAAGTGCACTTCAAACGACTAAATGAAGACATGCACAAGCTCAGTTTCCTCCAAAGTCAGGATGATCACTTTGATGATTTGGAAAATGACCATGGATTGCATCCTACGATGAAAATATCACTAAAATAACTCGCACTGATGTTCTTTCTCTTTCAGGATTCGTAAAGTTAGCAACAGTGTCAGAAGAAGAGTTTGTGTGCTTGTATACCTGTAAGGTTTCTGAGGTAGGATGCTCATGCGTGTCTTGTCTAGAATCTTCATGAGTTTATTTCGTCCGCCCACAGTATGTGCTTTGACCTTCTTGCTGACTTTTTCTTGACCTATTACATCAGAACCGGCCGCAATTTCAGGTACAGAATAACGGCTACTTTTCTTTCCGTCACCAATCTTAGGAAGATGAGGAACGCCGTTTTTCCTTTCCTCTGCCACCCTGGCCACCAGCTCCTTGAAGACTGGGGAAGAGTAAAAGTGAGTTAAAAAAATGCATATTTATCAAAAGCCTTTGTGTATTGCAAGGTGTTTCCAGGTAGGAATCTCACCCAGGAGGTTGGTTTTGACACTCATGCAGAGCTGTGTATTGTTTTTGAGAATTTCAGTTGCTTTGGACAGCTGCACATTCTCAAACGTCTGCCCGTTCACCTCCAATATCTGCACAGTGTAAAAGGATACAATAAGATCAATAAGAAAAAAAAAATTTGCTTTAGTGTCGTTACGCTTTTATACAGATGTCTGAAATGTGTCACCTGGTCTCCGCGTTTAAGCCCAGCTTCCTCTGCTTTGCTACCAACTTCCACGCTGCTGATAAAGAGGCGCGTTCCTCGCTCAGCTCCTCCAATCAGGGTGAAGGGGAGGGGCATCTCTCGAGCTGGCCTATTTATAGTAATCGCTCTGGGTTTGGCTTTAGCGGCACAAGCTATGTTTAGCAACCGCAACTGACCTGTCATTTTCTGTTTGGATAAATAAAGGTTAATAAAGACACTTGTCTGATAAAGTGATGAATAACGCATTTTAAATATGCCTTAAAAGTTATTCTTGCATGCTGTTTATACCTCTCTTTCCAGATTGCTTTGAAATTCCTCCAAAAAACAAGTCATATCAAGATCTCCTTCAAAGTCACTGAAGTGATTGTTAACCCATAACAACACAACTCTGGTTACCTGATTAGAGGAGAGAGAAGAACTGTGAGTACTGTCCAGTTAAAGCTTAATGTGTGTTTCTTTAGAAACGGTTGATTCAGACACACTACCTTGTCCCGTAAACTAGGGTCATTAAACCAGTCCAGAAGTCTCTGTCCCAAAATCAGAGGACTGGGCAGGAAGGTGCGATAGGTCAACAGGAAGTCCTCAATATATGTAGGGTCGACAACTGAATGATCCTCCACTAAGTGCTGCATGAGCCTTTCAGCAGTGCCCTAAAAAGTGTACATCAGATTTTTCTTTTAAATAACCACCTTTAAACCCACACATTATTAAGTGTTAAATTATATTAAGTTTATTAATTGGTCAACTGGTCTAAGTAAATAAACCATAAGATACTTTTCAAAAGTCGGTAAGTCATTTCACCTCTCCTCAAGACTGCATTTATATGATCAATTTTGTACGTTTTTTGTGAAATATTATTATTATTATCATTATATATTAATATTATAACAATTTATTTCTGTCATGGCAAAAATGATTTTGCAGCAGTCATTACTCCAGACTTCTTTACTGTCACTTTGGACCAATTTAATCCATTCAAAATAATAAAAAAAATATTTAAAACAAAATGTGAATGGGGTGTTTAATTTTTGATTATCAAAGGTATGCTGTATAAGTTCTACTGTCTTTTATATTTACATAACATATAAAGTAAGAGATTAAAACTGAACAGATTCATCAACTTTAAGACTGTAAAGGTAAAATTTGATTGCGCTAAAAAACAAACAAAAAAACAAAAAACAAAAACAAAAATACCTTGACGACAATGTGTCCTTTGCGGGTGCCTGTCCGGTCGAGTTCTCTGTGTTCTTTTACCATGACGATTTCTCCTTCCTCCTCCACTCGCTGTGTGTTCTGCTCAACTTGATTCAGAATGCAGCAGTAGTCCTGCTGGGCAATACACACAAACTACACACACACACACAAATAATAAAGTTAACTGCCGTTCTTAGCATCAACATTTTATGCAGTATTTGCCTTACCAATGAAGCTTGAACTGGGCTTTTTATTAAATACACTACCACCAACTTAGATAATCCATTTGAATAAACCTGCATTTCTAAATTAAAATACTAAAGCTTACAAAAATAGAATGTAGATTAAATCCGCTGACATAAACAAGCTGCTTGCTTCACCATTATGCCAATCTTCACTATAAACACACTCTTACCTGACAGTCGTCCACTTTGGTCCTCATGACTCCGGTCATCAGCTGTTTTTCCATGGAAGGAGAGACACCAAAACTTCCACCCATACACACACTCTCACTGACGCCATCTGGATAGATCACCTCTACTGCTCCATTCAGAATGACTGACCACGAGTCCAGCTAAAACACACACACACACACACACACATTTGTCTGTTATCAGCTGAACACAACTGTAGAGATGAAATGCCGCAAAGGGACCGGTCTCACCTCTTCACCGTGGTTGAGAACGATGGTTCCGGCCCGCTCCACGACAGCAAAAACCATGACGGCACAGAGCTCCCTCCGCACCGAAACACTTAGACTGGCAAATGCCGGAAGCTGCTGCACAAATTCCAGCAACTGCTCTGTTTACAGAAAGAGAAGGAGAAAATGAAAGAGAAAGCGTAAGTGAAAGTTAAAATGAAAGTAGCTTGGTGAATTTCCATTGCTGATCAATTCAAAGCACAAAAGCATACCGATGTCATCATCTGTACGGTCCATAGGATCTTTCTCCAGACAGTCTCTCACAATATCTCGACTCATAAGAGGGTCCGTCCCCCTCCCTACATCCTCATCATCATCATCCTCGTCCGAGTCCACTGCCGTTTCAGGAAGCCCGCTCAGGTCCATGTCCCCACATTCACTTTCAGTGGCCTGTAAAATAAATAATCAAATAAGTAAATTTCCACATAATGACAGACATTTAGACATTTAATGGCTTTCTGTGCTTTGTGACCTGCATATACAAACAGACAAAGTGAATAACGTGAATATGACTGTGTGTGTACAGATGGTGTGTCAGTACAGGAGTGTGTGTTAGCACTCTGAGCCAACCGTGTTTGGACATGCAATGGATGTTTGTGTGTGCGTGTGAAATGCTGATCTGTGGATCAAAAGGTATGTGTGCTCGAGGACTGACATGAATAGGTTATGGAGAGGTGACAGATGGACCACAGAGGAGGGTGGGGGAGTCCTCTACAGGACAGGATTTAAATGTGTGCGAGTGTGTGTGTGTCCCAGATGTTCACAATAAATCTCTGTCAGGATGCGCTTCTGTTGCAGAGTGTGTAAGGAGATTGCTATATAGAGGGATAGAAACTCAGAATCTCTTATCACCTGGTAAATATCTGATAGGCTGCTACTTCCTGAATCACTGGCAATGCTGGAGCGTGATTGGCTGGAAGTCATGTGGGAGTGGCAGCTGTCGGAGGGGTGAAGCTTTGAGAAGTCGGCAGGAAGCTGCAAGAGAGGCATACACCCGAGACTTACAAAAAGAGTGATAAATAAACTAAATAAAAGATGAGATTATTCTAGAAAATAAATATTAAATTTATTAGGATTTTAAGTAATGTATATAAGGGAAATTTTAAATGTTTGAAATTGCTTGTATCTTTTTTTTTTCTTTCAACATCTTAAATACCCTCTAGCTTAAATTCATCTAAGTTATTCTGCAAAAACAAAATACATTTTTAAAAGGAATTTAAATATTCCACAGTCTACGATTAATATGAATTAAACTAAAAAAATTACATTCCACGTATATTTAAACCATTGTTTTAGCTGGAGTACTGCACGTCACATTACAAGATACTGCTGCAACAATGCATAAAAACAATATACCAATTTTTCTGACACAAGCTTTTGAGCATCTGTGCAAATAAAGTGCCCCCCCACCCGTTCTATTTCATCAGGAAACCAAGGATTAATTTTAAACCCCTGTGTGAGTGTCAGCACAATTACTCGTTAGTGGAATGGATGATGTGTTCTCTCACGCACAAGTTTGCTTGTACAGTGGCATTTAAAACATCTAATAATCCATCTACTCTAAATCATTGGTCATTGGTCGATAAAAATAAAACACACAATGAAGTATTATTTCTAGCAGTGTGGCATAGAATCAGCCTTTCCAGGTCTGCCAATCATAATTTTTTGATACAAACAAACACACAGCACCAATAACAAGGTCCAAAAAGTAAATAAATGTATGGACTAATGATCGAAGCTTTCATTAGTTAATAACCCAAAGTAATGTTTAGATCTGACAACACACACACACACACACACCCACCCTTACCAACACCCTACTGTACAACATTCCCTGAGGCTTACTACAGTAAAGTTGATGGGTTCATGTACTGATGTCCTAGATCAGATGGCCTATATACAGTGACCCTACAACAAAATGACATGTAGAATATACTCACGCAACTCAAAAACTCAATAATGTAACCCCTCAAAGAAATCACTGATACGACTACATGCAAAACAATGACAGGAAAACAACTGCAAAAACTAATATAAATCAGTTTTAAGTTAAACTAAATTATGCAGATTTTACATTAAATTTAAATCCAGAAACAAAAATATGCTAAATTAATAATTGAAACAATTCATTTCAAAATTCTGAATTCATTTTAAAATAAAATAAGAACTAAAATTAGATCGCATACCAAAACAGTATATATGTTTAGTTACGCATTTATACTTTAATATTACATTTACAAAACAATAAAATTACCTAAATTATTCCTTCCCTTTCAGAATATAGTTGTTCACCAACTGCTTAATTTAAAAATAATACTTTGTCTGCTTGTATACTGTTAATATCAAAGCCATTCATTCAGCTGCTCCCTAATACTTTATAAAAATGAAGCTTGAACAAAAAATGCATGTATATATTTATAGTTAATGCATGTGTACAAATAACCTGATGTTGCAAAAGACATATGCATGTTTTAAATACGCAAGCCTTTGTGTTTCTCAAATGTGTGTGTGTGTGTGTGTGTGTGAGAGAGATAGATACTCACAGCCCTGGTCTCCTGTCTCCTGACTCCATAACCATTAGACAGTACTAGCTGTCTCATAGCCTGCAATACTGAATGCCCAACCATCCTGTGTGCATTTAAACCAACCTCTAAAACAACACTACTCTAACCGCACCTATTTGCTGTTCAAATATCTATCTCCCCAATGCACTCGCTCGGAGAGAGCATCCCTCTCTACTGAAATCAGCCCATCACCACAGTAACAGACAGCACTCTGAAAGAGACTGGTGTTTCTACAGACAATTTTCATCAGATCCTGCCCCTCTGTCCCACCACACACACACACACACACACACACACACACACACACACACACACCAATGCGAGATCATAGGATTATAAAGAGGCTGGTATTGTTTAAGAGGAGGGGGTGGGGGATGGTTGACACCCACTGCCCTACTAAACCACTCGCCAGGGTCAACCCTGCAATGACTGACAGCTCACTGAACAATCAGGATGGCACATATCTGTTAAGAGCCCGCCTTCCCGCTGTCAATCATAACCAGGCCTGTTACAAGTCAGAGGATAATAAAAAACTAATGCAGAGAGACAGAAACTACATGCTCAAAGTGCCAGAAGGGAGAAACTGAGAGTGATAGAAAAGAAGATAGGGAAGCTTTTACCAGATTAGATTTGCTAAGAATGTAGCCAAAACCATGACTCTGTTCTAAAACCTAGTGATTGCTGTCTACATAGGCTGCTATATTCTAAGGTAGCACTCTTTAGAGAGCAACTCCATGGTATATTTTATGTTTTTGCAGTGCTCGGCCGAGATGCATTACCATTTGCACCTGGACTTAATATGCACTTTTGGGTATATTTGCAAGAGAATGTGCAAAAGTAACTGGTAATGCCTGCTCACAAATGCGCTCCTCAAGTGCTCTAGGGTTCGATGCTTACCTTTTCCACTTTAAAGTTGAAAAGTTTAAGAGCGCATTAAAGAAAATGTAGAGGTGCAATGCAATTTTTTTCACATTATGTGCTTTAGCCTAATAAGGGATATTAAGCAGTGGTCTCGGCCTCAGCTCCTGGAGGGCCACAGCTCTGCAGAGTTCAGCTCCACCCGTCTCCAAATCACACCTGCTTGGAAGTTTCTAGCAATCCTGAAGATCTTGCTTGTCTGGAACAGGTGTGTTTCAGTAGGGTTCAGAGCTCTGGCCATCCAGGAATCGAGTTTGAGAACACTGATATAAGGAGATATTTATGAAGCACAATTATTTAATTAAAATGATAATGTACATAAACTGTGTGTACATTACGTTTGTGATTGTCTCAAATTTTCAAAATAGTATTTAGGTCATGGAAGGCTATATGGTTTTTTTGTTGTCGTTTGTTGTTTTTCAATATATAATTTGTAAATGAAAAAAAAATTGTCCTCCTAACAGGAGAATAAACAAAAAAAATATAAAATAAACTAGTGTTTCAAGATTAGAGTGCAATACATAGATCAAATGAATGAAAAAAACAATAGGTGAAACAATAAAAGGTCCTATTTGTTAAAATTAAAGCAGGTTATACTGTACAAAAGGTAATTGCAGAAGTTAATATTCTTTGTTAATGTTGATAAAAAAAAATACAACTTTTTTAGTAAATGTTAACTCATGGTGAATAATAATATCACACAATTTTTGATTTTATAATGTATTATTAAAAATAGAAATTAACATGGACTAAGATGAATAAATGCAGTCACTGTTATGTGTTAAATAATGTTGTTAACTAAGTGTCACCAAGCCATAACAATGAATCAGTCCATTTATAGATAAGCCATGTTTTATGTTAGATTAAAAGAAAAAAAATGTAAGTTTGAAAATAAATAGCTCATTAAGCCTTTAAGTATTAATTATTTAGTGCTACGGTAAAGATAATATATAAGTCTATCTGTATTGCCATTTTTCCATAAATAAATTGAACAAATAAACATGTTTGCTAAATGCTACTGTGTAAGTCAGACCGTTTTGAAGGCCTATTTTGTAATTATATTCGCACTCATGCTCCTAAATACCACTTCCAGTTCACACACACATCTATTTTTAGTCACAAATGTGAGTAAAATGCTTGCATTGTTGAGGCCTGCTTCACGCACTCCTACAGACTGTGCATGTTTTCACAAATTAATGAGTTTTCAACTACTTTGGAAATGACAAGCTCAAAGCATTTTAAACATTTAAATCTGCATTTAGTGTCCTTATTTTGGATCAATGAAAAAGCATCTTGATTGGGTGTAAACAAATAGTGCTCCTCAAGTGAGCCCAACTAGTGAATCTCTGTTTCAGTTCAGCAGACTGTGCTGATGATGAAAGTTACATTACGCAGAATGCAGACATGGGAAGTATATTTACGCCCTTTATTGTGTCAGTATGGTTTACAGTGTGAAAGCTGCAATGTGTGCTTCTCTGTCTTACTGCTGTGTTACAAAATAATGAGAACAATGTTTTCAAACCAGAATGGTTTATCTAATAGTTGCATATAAATTTAGCAAATTTGCATATAAAACTCACAGAATGTAGCAAAACACACAAAGCAGCTTTGGAGATATTCAATAGTATTAAAAGAAATTACCTGGGATTTAGAGCATTCCTGCAGCAAGACAAAATTAAAAACAAATTAATAGGCATTCCACATGTTAATTTGAGGACAAATACAGTACATACATTACATATACATTTTTAGATGGTGATTAAACGAATAGTTAACCCAAAAATTTTAAATTACAGCATATATTACATACTCCCAAGCCATCCTGGGTGCATATGACTTTCTTCTTACAGACAAATGCATTCTGGCTCTCCGAAGCTTGGTAATGCTCTTGAGTCATCATTTTGAAGCTCCATAATTTGGATATATCCAAAAGTACTGTGCTGTACAACTAACCTAGACGGTTTCACAGATATGATATCTACTGAAGCAGATTGATGGGTATTTGTAACCAAAATATTTAAAGTTCTAACATAAATAACTGACTTTTTTTCAGGACGAACACCGTTTTCCGGCTTCTTGGCTGACTTCTGACTCGATGCACGATGTAAGTTGCACCATACGTCAAATCATAGGTCAGGTAAAGAAGCCGAAACTCGGTGCTCAGTCAGTCAGTTATCTACGTCACAATTTTAAAACTAGAATTATTTTTGTTAGGTTAGTTTTTCAATGCAGTATTTTCGGATATATCTGATTTATGGAGCTTCAAAATAATGGCCGCTATCCACAAGTATTACCAAGCTTTGAAGAGCCACAATACAATTTTTAAAACTGACTGTGTTTTTGAGTGAACTATACACCCCTTTAATAAAGAAGAAAATTTTTATTTAAGAGTGAACTATGACATTAATATGCTTTAATGTGGATTAAGATGTTATGGTGACATTAAAATGAAATAATGTGGATTAAAGTGTGTGTGTGTGTGTGTGTGTGTGTGTGTGTGTGTGTGTGTGAGAACGGACCGAGTGGTATCCTGGTGGCAGAGGGGGCTTGCTGACTGGATAATGATCAACCGTATCAATTATAGTCTGTCGCTCTCCACGTTGGTTTATCTTGCGGAATCTTCTCCTTGACTGCCGATGAGATGCTTGCCTTTGAAAATACTCATCGTTGTCATCCATGTAGTCCACCTGGCAGAGACAGAGAGTGGTTAACTGTATCCCCATCTAACTGGTGCTGGATTATTGCACATTCACAGGCCTGCGTAACTCACCACAATCATTTCTGAAGCCTCAAGGACGATACACTCACAACCACGACGCAAACTACCCGCAGAACGTTTACCAAAACTGAAATAAAACAGCATACATCACACAAAACGCTGAACAGGACACACAGAGAAAATAACGGGGCAAACCAAACTCAAAACAAACACGCTTACCTGCTACGGGGCAGAAACATGGACTCCTTTATAAAGACTGAGCCAGAGAGGAGGATATACCAGCAGGTACCAATGTCATCAGGACTAGAACACACAGAGACATACATTACAGAATTACCCACAAACACACAACGCTTCTATTTTAGTCCATTCTTACTATCATATTCCGGGTGGAGCGGTGACCTAACAACACACATGCCACGTTGAGCAAAGGAAACAAATGTAATGAATCATACAAATGTGGGCGAATGTATCTTGGTAAATTCAGTAGTGCAACTTTCCAGAGCAATGGGGCACCAGTGGTTTGCTAGCCTCACGTAGCCAGACTTTTAACTACTTCAACGAGGTCTTGCTGCAGAACCATCCAATTAGAAAGCCCATCTGACCAGCTTTCAAAGTGACAAACCACAGCCTTATAGATGTATGGATGCAATCTCAAAAAGCTGTTTCATCAAAAAAACATGTCTTGCAAAAAACTTGCATACTTTTCCTACATCAGCTAACTCCTCTTTTTTGGAAGTCTTTTACTTGATGGGAAAATGTTCAAATACGTGTACAGTTACACAAATTAGCATGCGTGTTAAGAGTGAAGGTTCATTACTCCAGTATTTAGTGCCACATGGTCATTTAGAAATCACACAAACATGCTGCTGAAGAAAAGCGTGCTGCTTAGTACTTATCGAAACCCTGATGTTTCAAATAGAATGTAAGATAAGTCTTTCTCAGCAGCCAAACACCCAAACGTGATTTTGCTTCTTAGACTGAAATATTCCAGTTTGAGAAAGCACTTGCCATTTTTGTGTGCAAAAAGAATCAGGGAGCAAACTGTTGGTGGTCCTTGTGCCATCTGAGGCTCACACGGGTGGGTTTTAAACTATGCTGAGGGAAACCATACGAGCCTACGCATTTTGCATAACACAATTCCCAGTGAAAAGAAGCACATGGCTAATTTTGTGTGTTTTGGAAAGCACAGACTTTGACAGCCTGGTTAAACGTAGGCATTGCACCACAGTGATTTAGTGCAGATAATGGGAGGTTACAGTTAGAAAAATGTGGAGGGAAAAATGGGGGAAAAGTACATAAGTGATGGGGAATG